>NW_015164201.1:93469-100520 GCF_001447785.1 Gekko japonicus
GGAATGCACAGGAACGGAGTTCCGGCTGGCTCCTGAGTTGGCCACGCCCAGCAGGAACTTGTTAGCATAATAGGCCACACCCAAGAGCAGAAACTCTTTAGGATTGGCTACATTAGGGGTGTGTGGCCTAACATGCAAAGAAGTTCCTGCTACAAAAAAAGGCCCTGGGTTTTGACAACAAACAAGGTAAACAGAATAAGAAGCAAAAGGTGGGTGTGGCTGGATGACCACACTTCTGGTAACATGGGGGTGCGGCCTAATATGCTAATTAGATGTGCTGTCGAGGGTGTGGCCTAATATGCTAATGAGTTTCTACTCTTGGGTGTGGCCTGTTATGCAAATGAGTTCCTGCTGGGCTTTTTCTACAAAAAAAGCCCTGCCCTTCTGCAAGATTTAAAGGGCCCTTCAGCTGATCAGCAGAGCACATGGCAGGCTCATGCCACGCCTCGTTTCTTCTCAAAAGCATTTAAAAGATCCCTTTAAATGCTTTTGAGGAGAAGCAGGGGGTGGCGCGTGCCCCTCTCCCTCCCTCCTGCAAGATTTAAAGGGCTCTTCAGCTGATCAACAGGCCACGTGCTCCCTGCCAATCAGCTAGAGGGCCCTTTAAATCTTGCAGGAGGGAAGGGAGAGGGGCTCATGCCACCCCCGCTTCTTCTCACAAGCATTTAAAGGATCCCTTTAAATGCTTTTGGGGAGAAGCGGGGGGGTGTCTTGAAGAAGTGGGGGCCCTTTAAGGAAGGGGCGGAGTCCCTAATAGCCCTGCCATAGCTGTGGGACAGCTTTATAGCAACATCACTCAAAACAATCATAGTAACAAAACCATTAAGCAAACAAGCACCGATTCAGTTATAAAGGAACTTTGGATCTAAAAAAAATATCTGAAAATCCACCATCAACATAAATGTTTTAGGCACTTTGGGGGCATTTGGATAGGAGCAGCATGGCAAAACTCCCAGGAAGATATGGTTCATTGCTTTGGGGCTACCACTGAAAAGGCCCAGCCTGGCTTCTCTGTGGTGATGAAGCTCAAAGAAAGGCCTCATTTGCTGATGTTAAAGCACCAGCATGGCGGTGGATAAGAGAGAATATGGTAGTAGACTGTCTCATTTTAGCACCCTAGTGACACTGCAAAACTTAAAATCAGTGTTATGAATCGAGAAATAAGGAGCATGAATGAAATTGGCCTAGAGTGCTGCAGACAGCATCTATGGAAATAAATATGGGTGTGTGCGTGTGTCCTCTAGGGAATAGTAAAGTTGTCGTGGCACATCTTTGCATTTCCCACAGCAAATGCAGTGATAAATAATGGCAGGAGAGCTGCGTAGGGGCTATGTAACCCCTCAAGCAAATTCCCCTATGACAACCCTTTGCATTTCTGAATCTTTGCTTAGCATGGTTCCCCTTTTGATACTATGTTGCAAAGCTCTTATTTGCATTTCTGATATGATGAAAGAAGCAACAGCCACATCTAAAGATATTGCCCCATTTTACATGTAATCTTTTCCATCTTGTGCTTCGGCTCCCTTCAGTTCCTCCATTTCCCTTCTGCATATAATTTGGGGTTTGGATTGCTTAGGTCTGGGGTCAGCAGTTTATAGCTTTCAAGCAAATATGGCTCCTTTAGAAAGAAGATCAAAACTTTAAGTGAAAGTATTTTGGAGGTGGGATGCCAGAATAACTAGCACGTGAAGGAAATGGCGGGCAAAGATTCTGATCGGACGGAAGGGCTACTTAGATAAACTTTACAAAAAGCAAAATCACAGAAATGCACAGTTGCGAGTAATCCATGTGCAAGTCATGGGCAGCTTTATGCCAGTACACTAAAACAACTGCTCAGGTTGCTCTTGCATATTACTTATCATGGGACCCTGTATCAGAGGTCATTTTGGGGGGGAACGTGGGGGAAACACAGTTCCCACGGGTGAGGTATGGGGGGCGGGGCACATGACGAAGCCCCGCCCCCTGCTTCCGGCTGCCCCGCTTCCAGCCCTCATTCAGCCAGGAGGAGGCAGGAGAAGAGGGAGGGTAAGTTGCTTCCTCCCTGCCTCTCCCCACCCCTGCCTACCTGGAGCCAGGGAGGGCCTTCGCGGGGCTTCCTTGCACTCCCGCTGGCCGGGATCGTTGGGGGCGGGTTGTGTGGCCTTATGACCCATTTCCGGTGATGTCAGGAGGTGTGGCCTTATGACACACTTCCAGTGATGTCAGGGGGTGTGGCATATGCTAATGAGTTATGCTAATGAGTTCCCCTAGCTCTTTTTCTACGAAATGACCCCTGCCCTGTATGCTCTATTTTCTAAATAAAGGATTCGCAACAATCAGTGTTTGTGCTACATAAACTTCATGGATGATTATTGTTGCTGGTAATTGACATATTAAATAGTATATTTTCATGTATACACATGGACTTTCTAATACTGCCTCTCTGTTGATCTTTTGCTCTGATTTTTTCCCCGGGAGGGGGGTTGCATTAGTTGTGTGTGTGTGTGTGTCCATGCCTGGACGTCATGGCGACCTCTGGTGATTCCTTACTGGGGCATGGAGGACATTCAGAGAAGTGGCTTGATAGCCTGCCTCTGCCTCCCGGCACTGGTATTCCAAGGAGGTCTCCCGTCCAAGTACTTGCTAGGGTCAGCCCTGCTTAGCCTCTGAGATCTGACAAGATCGGGCTTGCCTGGGCTATCCAGGTCAGGGCTTTTGCTCTGAATTTTGATGTAGTTTGACTCTCTAATTATAAAAGGTTGCTGACCTCTACCTTAGACTGACAGGCTGCTCATGGCTCTGCCCTTAGGGTCTGCAATAAATGACTTTCTCCAGCCCTCCTTCTCTGCTCAGTCCTGACAGCTTTGTTTGGGAGAACTGGAGGAGGAGAGAACCAGATACGTTGCCTTGAGTTCTTTGGAGGAAGGGAGGGATAAAAGTGTAATAGATTAGTTTTGTGGCAGCAAAATGTGTGTTCAAGCCAATTCCACCACTCTGGTTCATTTATTTACTTCATTTATACTACCTCTTGCTCCCCATTGAGGACCCAACGTGGCTTATATCATTCTCCTCTCCTCCATTTTATCCTCACAACAACCCTGTGAGGTAAGCTAGTAAGGTTGCCAAGCTCCAGCTAGCACCTGGAGATCTCCGGTTATTACAATTGATCTCCAGATGACCAAGGTCAGTTCCCCTGGAGAAAATGGCTGCTTTGGAAGGTAAACTCTATAGCATTATACCCTGCGGAGGTCGTTCCCCTTTCCAAACCCAACCCTCCCCAGGCCCCATCCCCCAAATCTCCAGGTATTACCTAGCCCAGAGCCAGCAACCCTATAGGTTAGGCTGAGAGAGCGTGACTGCTCCAAGGTCACCCACCAAGCTTCCATGGCAAAGTAGGAATTGGAACTCGGGTCCCCCAGATCCTAGTCTGACACACTTAAGTTCTACACTGCACTGGCTCTGTGATTTCTCCAAAGGGGCTGTTTCAGTGCAGGAAAATAGAGCAGGGAGAAAGCTTAAACTCCTGTCTGTATCATGCAGTATGGTCCTAATCCAGATCAGATCCCTGTACACATGGGAACCGAATGGGAAAACCGGTAACACATGGATTATAGACAGTCTCTGTGACAGACTTAGACATGACACAAGGACTGTATAATATGTCGTCTGGCCCTTGAGAAATCCCAGTTCAGATATCTACTAGACCAGGGGTGGTCAAACTTACTTAACATAACAGCTATACAGAATAAACATCAGATGTTTGAGAGCTGTAAGACATGAACAAATATTACACGCTTTTATTGAAAAATATGCAAATTTGCTTTTTATTAACATTAAATTAGACTGTGTGACAGAGCAACACATGGCTCCCGAGCTGCAGTTTGGTCACCCCTGTACTAGACCATGATGCACAGTGCATGACCTTGGGTTAGTTACAGTCTTTCAAGCCTAACCCAGGGCACAGAGGTGTGATGTAATAAAAAACGAGGTGGAGAGAACCATACACGCCTCCCTGGACCCTGGCCATTATGGTCAGCAGCCAATGTTCCCTCTAAGCTGTGGGGTCTTGTGAGCAAAAATTCTACTTTGTGAGTTACTGGCATTAAAGTTGTGAGCAAGCAATATGGCTACTGCATAAATTAGCTTGCTCTGGAGCCATCCTTCCTGAGCTAAGACAAAAAATGTGTGAGCCGGAGGCTGAAAATTTGTGAGCTAGCTCACACTAACTCAGCTTAGAGGGAACACTGGTCAGCCCCTAATCAAAAAAATGTAACCAAAAGTGGAAGAGATCAGTAAATTCAAATTTACATTATGGTGGATGTAACATTAAAAAAAACCCCGTTTACTCTCAGAGAAACTGCAAAACCCGATTTGAGTCTTGCCAATGAAAAATAGCTTTAGGTTCACACAAAACTGTTGATCTTCCATAACTGCCTGCAGTGGTCTCCTTCTCCCTTTAACCAGTGCATATAGCTCTCAAAGGTTTTGCAAGGGGCTTTGTGTATCTATATATAAAAAGTTCTCCATTTCTGGCCAAGGGTGTGAAGAAAATTCCTGTAAATGGTGGCAGCCGAAAGGATGAGGGATAAATAGATTTATTGGGATAAAGGAAGGCAAGCCTGGGCAAAGTCCAACACAAATATCTATATGCCATATTGGAAGGCGTGCAAAGGAAGATAATATTTCAAGGAAAATAATATTTCACCTTGGGATAGCAAAATAAACCTTGTGTCTGTTTACTGTGGAGGTGGGTGAAAAGAGGTTATAAGGGCAGATAATTATAACCATGCAAATGAAATAGTGCTCTTACTCCTACCCCAGCCATGCCTTAATTAGCTCTGACCAAAATTTGCTGATCTTGAAATTCCTGTTTAGGTGGAGATCTGCCTAGAAAGACTTTCTCAGAAATTCCCTGGTAGGTTAGAAACAAAAGAAATATTCATCAAAATAGAAGGAGACATTGTTTGCAAAGTCCACTCATTGTGCATGGTGTTCGGTGTGAATCTGCAAATGCATTCAAAGCAGCAGTTTATTGACTGGTGGAGGGGAGATGCTGCCCAGCTGCAGGAAGAGAATTGTACTTCATTCATAATTAGCTTTCTACACCTCCTCTGACCACATGGGAATGGCATGCTCTTCAGTGTTTGTGAATGGTTGTAAAAATCCCAAGGAGCTCTCCTGCCCCGACACACAAAAGCCACATTTAAATATTTGTAAGGTACTTAAACAAAGAAGGGAAGGCTTCACTGGACAAGTTAATAGACTGTATTAGGAGGACTGGCTTTTCCAAAATATCCTTGGCAGAAAGAATACATTGATGTGCAGTGCAACTGGGGAGGTGGCCCAACAAGTTTCTTTTTCTTTTTTTGGCCACTGGAATTAACAACTGTAGAATAGATTCTTTTGAACTATGGTGCTGGAGAAGACTCTTGAGAGTCCCTTGGACTGCAAGAAGATCAAATCAGTCAATCCTAAAAGAAATCAACCCTGACTGTTCCCTGGAAGGCCCAATAATGAAACTGAAGCTTAAATACTTTGACCACCAAATGAGAAGGGAGCACTCACTAGAGAAGAAGACCCTGATGCTGGGAAAGATTGAAGGTCAAAGAAGACGGAGACGGCAAAGGATGAGATGGTTAGACAGTGTCATTGATGCAACAAACATGAAATTGAGCCAACTTCAGAGGACGGCGGAAGACAGGAGGGCCTGGCGGGAACTGGTCCATAAGGTCGCGTGAGGAGTCGGACTCGACTGTGCGACTGAACAACAACAAAAATTACTGAAGAAGTATGCTTGCACACGGAAGCTTATACCTTGAATTAAACTTTGTTGGTCTTAAAGGTGCCACTGGACTGGACTCAAACTTTGTTCTGTTTAATTACCATCACACCTTTCCAGCTAATAACCAGCTCCCAAAGTGGGTCACAGGATCCAAATGGAATACTAATGACACAAAGTTCAGTATGGATTGTTCCTTGGGTTCTTTGCCAGGAGAGAGTTCCTAAATGCACCACACACCTTCAGCCCGTCGTGGACCAGAGGGAAGCCTGCATCCTCCAGGTCTGCCGGCCTACCCTTCCAAGGTTGGGCTGTCACTTGGGGGGCAGGCTGCAGGAAGCTGCTTGATAGCTGATCTTCGGTCTTGGGCCCATCTGCCCAGAGTCATACTTGTCCCCCCACCCCCAGGGGTGCCAGGCCCCCCATGGACACCAGCAGGGGCTGGGGGGGGCTAGGGTTGCCAGATCCAGGTTGAGAAACTCCTGGAGATTTGGGGATGGAGCCTGAACAGGACGGGGATCTTAGTGTGGTACAATGCCATAGAGTCATCCTTCCAAAGCATCCATTTGCTCCAGAGAAACTGATTTCTGTCATCTGGAGATGAGCTGTAATTCCGGAGGATACCCAGGTCCCACCTGGAGGCTGGCATCCCTTTCCCCTCCCCCGGCACAAAGGGTGTCCCTGCCCCAGCTCACAGTGAAGAGCCAGCCTTATCAATAGAAGCTGGAAGGAAGGGGCTGTTAGCTGGATCTGGACCCTGGTAGTTGGGGGTGGCGGCGGCTGCTGGTTGCTTCACTCTCTCTTTATGATGTTCCCATTGATGCAATTGGAAGCAATAAGTTAGTATGGGGAGGCGCCACTGTTAAAAAGTAGCACATCTGTTGCTGCAGAATTAAATCACATAATAACAAATTACTTAAAAAAAACCAAAACTTTTGTTCCCATCTGACTCTTCAACTGGTGCCTTTGCATGTAGTCTGTGGATTGTGGTTGCAGGGATGCTGTGGACTTAGAACACAATGGAGCATAGATTTCAAAATGTCTACAGTGTCTCCACATCCGTGAGCTCCGAGCAAGAAAGAAAGGGAAAAAACCACCCAGGTCACATTGCAACCTTGAATGTCTACTGAAGTGCTACTAAACTGCCGCATAAAAGTCTATGCTAACAACCATTAACAGTAAATTGTATGTACAACAGAGAGTGGGGTGAGTAATATAGCAATGAAGAAAGACTCCCAAAGCTTGGGCAGCTTTGCCCCTTCTGAGACATGTCAAGAGAAAAGCCAGGGAAAG
>NW_015164201.1:100547-165479 GCF_001447785.1 Gekko japonicus
AGTTTTTACACAACAGGATGTCAAGGCTGCAATGTTTTGCTTCAGGAGCAATTAAACAGTTCGTTTCATACACAGAGCACTCCTGACAAAGCCTTCTCATAAGTTCCAGAGGCACCATTGTGAGTATCCACTTTAACCTCACATTCAAAACCATTGTGTTCATGAGAAATATAACCTTGTTTCATGGTATCAATGCCACTTGTTTCTGGTCCCGTCTCCCCCCCCCCCTACTTCCTGTTTATGTATTTAATCCTGGGCCACTACAAGTTTCAGCTCTGCATAAAACTGGCGCAGGCTAGCACGGTGTGTGAGTCACTGATCTGAAGGCTACCCACCAGCCATGTGTTGTGGCCTGTCTGCTGCTTAGCAACTCCCGCTCCCTGTTGTTTGCAGTCCCAGGCAGGCAGCAGAAAAGAGAGTTTAACACGCTGCTTTGCATAACTTGCATTTGCTTGGTGGAGAGAGTTGCCGGGTCTTCCCTGGCCACTGGAGGGGATGGTGGGGCAGGGTTGACAGATCCAGATGGGGAAACTCCTGGAGATTTGGGAATGGAGCCTGGGGAGGACAGGGACCTCAGTGGGGCACAATGCCATAGAGTCCACCTTCCAAAGCATCCCTTTTCTCCAAGGCACCTGTTCTCTGTAATCTGGAGATGAGCTGTAATTCCCCAGGTCCCACCTGGAGGCTGGCATCCCTATGTGGATCACAACTTGTGCAGAACTTGGTCAGATGCTCGGTGCACTCAGATGACATCATGTATGTGTCTTATGACCCAGGGCTTATCCCAGGATGAGGGAGCAGTCCAGAGGAAGTTAACTAGACTTGAGTCTGCTGAAGTCAATGACAAATGATAACGCAGTCAACAGTCCTCTGTTTGAATCGTGATGTGATTGTAATTTGTGAGCAGCACATTTGGAATACAGAACACTGTAAAGCATTCTGGGGGGGAAAATGAACACCTGAAATATTGTTCATTCCCCCCCCCCCAGAATGCTTTACAGTGTTCTAAATTGCAGATTTGGGCATTTGCATGTTATTGCACAGCTTCCCTACAACTGTGTAAGTTCCTTCATCACCTCCAGTCAGTGTTGGGGGGGGAGGGAGGTGCGTGGCTTGTTTCTGGTACAGCTTGTCAGTCTCCTAAAGTGTGTTGGTGTTAATTCAGTGTTCCTAACTGAATTGCAAATACTTAGCACGTTTCCACACTGCCTCCGGGAACTGTAGTCCAATCCATTCAGTTCTGAGCCTGTGCTAACGTGATGAATGACACTGATTGACTAATGCTGTTGTTGCTGCAAGCACAAAAGTAGCACATACATTAAAAATGTAGCTGTTTGTAAATGATGTGTGACCTTCCTGTGATGAACCTGGGGCGTGTGTGAGGCCAACGTGCACCCGCAGTGGCTGTGGTCCCAGCCACCTTATGGAATATGGCCACTCTGCTCACCAAAAAACTGTTTAAAATATTGCACCTTTCTACTTATGCACAAATCATCAGTGCAATTATATGAAGTGTGTGGGTCTAAGAGAAAACAGATATTACAAACAAGGTAAGTTTACTTTTCAAATATGTGCAAAAATCAAATAATCCCTAATGTATTTATTTTATTTTTGTCCCCATCAGGGCCTCCAAGGCAGCTAACAAATTAAGAATGTAAATCATAAAACTACTTCATCAAAACCATAAAAACCAACAAAAACACATCATTAAAACAATTAAAAGCAGAGCTAAAATATACACACAAAAGCAGAAAAGCAACAATTAAAACATTGTGTAGGAAGGAGGAATCGCTTCAGGAATACCAAACCAAACAAAAAAGTTTCCACCCACTGGCAGAAAATGGCAACAGGAGGGTAGAGGTAAGTCTTTTTGGGGAGAGAGTTCCAGAGTTTTGGTGCCATGACCAAGAAGGCCCTCTCCTGGTTTCTACCCACCTAATCTCAGAAGGCAGGGACACTTGAAACAGGCCATGCAAAGATGACCATAGTGGTTGGGTAGGTTCATAATAGAGGCCACAGTCCCTAGGTATGTTGGTCCCGAACCATACAGGGCTTCAAGGTCAACACCAGCACCTTGAATTGTGCCCAGAAATAGATGGGGAGCCAGTGTAGATGGGCCAATACTGATATGGTCTCTATGACCCACTCCTCTCAACAGCCTGACTGCAGCATTCTGCACTAAGTAAAGCTTTCAAACACTTTTCAAGGGCAGCTCCATGTAGAGCACATTGCAGTAATCCAATCTAGATGTAACATAGAGGCTCTTTTCTGCCCAGGAAAGGCCATAGCTGGCTAACGGTTCTGGTAAAAGGCACTCCTGGCTGTAGCACCCCAGACTAAGGACCTGTTCCTTCAAGGGGAGTCCAGCCCCATCAAGAAGAGGTGGCACCTTAAATTCTGGGTCAGACCTTCTGCTCACCAGTAGCACTTCCATCTTATTTGGATCAAGCTCCAGTTTATTAGCCCACATCCACTCTGAAACTACCTCCAGGCACTGGTTCAGGGTTTATTTAGCTGCCCTGGTATCAACCGGAAGCACAAGATAGAGCTGAGTGTCATCTGCATATTGATGACAACCCAGCCCAGGGATGCCAGCCTCTAGGTTGGACCTGGGGATCCTTTGGAATGACAGCTCATCTCCAGACTGCTGAGATCACTTCCCCTGGAGAGAATGGAGGCCTTGGTGAATGAACTCTGTGGCATGGTACCCCAGTGAGGCCCCTGTCCTCCACAGGTTCAACATCTCCAGGAGTTCCCCAACCTGGGGCTGGCAACCCTACCCCCGACAGTGGCTAGGGGTAGAGATCTCCAGACAACCTCAGCCAGTGGTTTCATGTAGATCTTGAAAAGCACAGAGGACAAGATGGAGCCTTGTGGGACCCCACATTCCAAGGGGTTGAGGAGCAGCCCCCCAGCTTCACCTTCTGAAATCCATTCCCTAGGTAAGGCTGGAACCACCGCAGAACTAATGACAAGTAAGCACATGGTTAGAAAAAGAAGAGTCAGTTTTTATAACCTGCTTTTCTCTACCCTAAGGCGTCTTAAAGTGGCTTACAATCGCCTTCCCTTCCTCTTCCCACAGGAGGCACCGTGTAAGGTGGGTGTGGCTGAGAGAGTTCTGAGAGAACTGTGACTGGCCCAAGGTCACCCAGCAGGCTTCACGTGGAGGAGTGGGGAATCAAACCCTGTTCTCCAGATTAGAGTCCACCGCTCCTAACCACTGTATCATGCTGGCTCTCCAGTGGTTAAAGGTTTTCTTTTAGTAGGACTTGACCGATTCATATGTTACTGCAATGTTCTGGATGCTATGGTTTGCATCATGTTCTAATTCTGTACCCTAATCCAATTTCCTGGGGGGCCCCCCACTGACCTAGAGGGCTACTGGTGGCAAGGTATAAGCACAACCAAGTCCCTGCAACTCCACCAGCGTCTCATAGGCTGCTTGGCTCAGATTGTCGGCAATAGTAATCTGTCTCAGCTCACCTGTTATCTTCTGCACTGCTGTCAGTTTGCAAGCAATGGATGGGTTAATGCCCATTGGTAGAAGTGCTGAGCTGGGTGGCCCCTGCAGCCCTGGCTTCTAGTGCCCCTCGAGCCACTCAGCTTGGCTTGTTCTAGGGCCATTTTCCTGCTCAACTGCAATGTTCATTTAATGTCTTAGGCCATATGATTGCACTGTTTTGCGGTGGTTCAAGTGGTTAAGATGCAGAACTGCAGACCATAAGGTAGTTCAGCAGTTTGAGACCCGAGTGCCGCATGATGGAGTGAGCTCCCATCTCTGGTCCCAGCTCCTGCCAACCTAGCAGTTTGAAAGCAAGAAATTGCAAGTAGATAAATAGGTACCACTTCGGTGGGAAGGTAACAGTGTTCTGTGCACCTCGGTGTCTAGTCATGCCAGCCACATGACCATGGAAATGTCTTTGGACAGCGCTGGCTCTTCGGCTTGGAAACGGAGATGAGCACCGCATCCCTAGAGTCGGATTCGACTGGCTTTCGAGCAAGGGAAACCTTACTAATGTACCTTGAGTCTCAGTGAGAAGGGTGGGCTAGAAATAAAGTAAGTAAATAAAATAAATTAAATTTAGTTCTAGACCACTGCAGTAACATCTGGATAAACAGACCACATAGCTAGGAAACATGTTTCCCCCCTTTCTGCTCTAGTATCTTCCTTCCTATGGGAGGGAAGGCAGCACTTTATAGCATGATCTTGTCAGATCTCAGAAGCTAAGCAGGGTCAGTACTTGGAAGGAAGACCCAGAATCACAGAACCACAGAGTTGCAAGGGGCCATAAAGGGCCATCTTGCTCAATGCAGGATCAGCCTAGAGCATCCCCGACAAGTGTTTGTCCAGCCGCTGCTTAAAGACTGCCAGTGAGGGGGAGCTCACCACCTCCCTAGGTAGTTGATTCCACTGTTGAACAACTCTTACTGTAAAAAAGTTTCCCCTGGTACCTTCCCACCCTTAGTTTAAACCCATTATTGCGAATCCTATCCTGTGCTGCCAACAGGAACAGCCCCCTGCCCTCCTCTAAGTGACAGCCCTTCCAATACTTAAAGGAAGACTCTGGAGATGAAGGCAATGACTAACCACCTCTGCTTCCCACTTGCCTTGAAAGCCCCTTGATGGGGTCGCCATAAGTTGGCTGTAACATGACAGCACCTCACACACACACACACACACACACACACCCCTTCCTTCCGGTAGATCAGGTACTATTCATAAGCAAGGGACGACATAGTTTGACCCTGCTTGTTCTTCCATGTAGCTGATATTGGTGTGATGAAGTGGGCCATGAGAAGGAAATGAACATTTGGAAGTGATAGTCACCTGCACTTACTATTCTTTCGTATTCTGGTGCATGACATGCTTATACTGAGATGGAATAGAAGTGGGTTACAAAATACACTGTGGATTCACTGGTTTTAATTCAAAAAGCTCTCCGATTTTTGGCACTTCGAGTAAGGTTCTGTTACAAATATGCCCATAACCACCTTAACAGAAGTGATTTGACAGCATCCCTTCAAAATCCAGCTTTTCCTAAAGGATGACATTGGGGAAGGGAAATTGCCTGCAACTGGGTACATCACCAGATGGGTCTGTCATTACGAATCAAACTTTTCTTCTTAACCCCTAGCGAATAGAAGTGGCACTTCAAATTGGAGCAGACTCATAGCAAGAAAACCCTGCAAATGAAGAAGATAAAAGATCTGAATGTTAAGGAAAGAATGCAAGATAGATATTATTCTAACAAATGGAAAAGAAACGCCGTAGTATATCCTGATTGGAAAGCTGGGTCGGGGTGGGGGACATCACTTTGAAAAGAAAATTTGTCACTGTGATGTTTGTTTGCCTAAAAGACCAAATCCATTTAAGACAGGGGTTCCCAGTGTGGGGCCTGTGGGTGCTGAGGTGCCTGCTGACACCTTTCCTGGTGCCCACGAAGTGTTTTTAGAAAGTGGGCGGGGCCAGCCAAGGCCTTTTGCCCAGCAGGGCTTCTCATTGGCCACTGGAGTTCTGATTGGCTGTGCAGATTTTTGAAAAGTTGCTTCAGCAGCTGATGCCATCACAGCCCAAGGATCTTCGCTGCGTGATGGAAGGTAAGCTATGTGCCTGCAATAAAATATTTTTAAACAACATATTCTGTCCGGAAGCAATTTTTCTCCAAGCCACTTTGGCTGGAGATCCTGGAGGTTTTTTGGTCATCTTCTGGGCGTGGAACAGCAGTCACTGGGTGTGTGTGTGTGTGGGAAGTATTTGTAAATTTCCTGCGTTGTGCAGGGGGTTGGATTAGATGGCCCTGGAGGTCCATTCCAACTCTATGATTCTATGAATCTATGATTTTAGAAGGTATCCTGTGAAGCAGAGCTGCTGCCAGAAATGTTGGTAACTGTTAAGTTACGTGTGAAGCAACATTTTCCGCTGGCTCCACCTCCTGCGGCAGCCATTTTCCATCTTAATTGATTTTATTTGATCTGTTTGATTTACAGCCCTCCCTCCCCTGCAAGCAGACCTCGGGTGGGTAACAACAACAACAAAAGCATTTAAAAATTAATATAAATTAACATTAAGAACAGTGTCTAATATCAATATCCAACAGCAGCCGAAACATTAGAATAGATCAATACAGGTGGTTCAGGTAGGCATGGATGATCACGTAATCTCAAGTCTCTTTGCACCATTATACAAGTCTCACAATTGGATGTGTGAATGGAAGAAAAGCATTGTGTTCGAGGCAGTTTGAACATTCTGACTGGGCTGTAATGGGATGTTCATACATGCTGGTCATGATTTGATGACTGTAGTCACCGTATGATAAATGTGTTTGTGTGAGTTCTCCTTTTATCGCGTTAGTTCACTTTTCCTAGATTCATTCTCTGACACTGGTCAAAAATGTTAAAGGAGTTGTCGTAGTTCAGAGCCTGAGTCATTGCAGGGTGAGATCATCACCGTAAAGTTTGGCTGCAAGAAGCAGTCAGGATGATGGTGCGGGTGGGAAGGGTATGGATCCATGGTGCTGAGGAAGGGTATGGGTTTAACACTCCGCCCTGTTCACCATTTCCCTAATTGAAGATGGCTGTCCACTTGGACTTTAATTATTCCTAGTAATGAAAAACAGTTGGGAGCTGAGAAGGGGGGCAGATTTTTGATCTGGGAAATGGTAAAGGGGGTGTGTGTTATGTGTGTGTTAAGTACCATCAGGTTGCTTCTGACTTATGGAGACCCTATGAATTACTGTCCTCCAAAACATCCTATCGGTAACAGCCATTCTCAGTTCTTGCAAACTAAGGGCCGTGGCCTCCTCTATAGAACCAATCCATCTCATCTCTTTTCTTGTTGCCTTCAAATTTCCTGGCATTATTGTCTTTTCCAGTGACTTGTGACTTCTCATAATGTGACCAAAGTATGATAGCCTCCGTTTAGTCATTTTAGCTTCTAGGGGGAGTTCAGGGGGGAATTATTACCCCATCCAAAGTTCCATGGCCCTGATCCACATCCATAATTTGATCTACTGTCTTAAACTCAAAGGAGCTTCCTTCCTTCGTTTCTTTCTTGGCTGGTAAATTACATGTTGGGTTGACATGATTAGAGTTCCCCAGCACCAAGGGTGCTTTCACACATGCCAAATAATGCAGTTTCTATCTACTTCAGTGACTGTTTGCAAGTGGGTTTTGCCATTTAACGCAGTAATATCCAGTTGTAAAGTACATTGAAAGTGGATTGAAAGTATGTTATTTAGAGTGTGTGTGAAAGCACCACATGTGTCATTTGGCCCTTAGTGATAGAAGTCATGCTGTAACTGTGGAAATTCCTTGGCTCAGTCACCAGCATCTCCAGCTATGCTAGCAGGTGGTGGGTGCAACTTCTGGCTGTGGACAATGTCTTCTAGCAAGTGTAGAAAATATAATTCTAGAGAGATCTATGGTCTGAACCCAAATACAGGTGCTGCTTTGTATGACTGGTGGGGAGGAGGGGCTGTGGCTCAGTTGTAGATAATGTTCCCTCTAAGCTGTGGAGTCTTGTGAGCACAAATTCTACTTTCTGAGCTACTGGCATTAAAGTTGTGAGCAGGTGATTTGGCTACTGCATAAATTAGTCTGCTCTGGAGCCATCCTTCCTGAGCGAGGACAAAAATGGGTGAACCAGAGGCTAAAAAACTGTGAGCTAGCTCACACTAACTCAGTTTAAGGGGCTGTGGCTCAGTTGTATATCACCTTGCTTTGCATGCAGAAGGTCCCCGGTTCAATCCCCAAAATTTCCACTGAAAGGATTTTGGGTAGCAGGAGATGGGAAAGGCTAGTGTTCAAAGCACATGACAACAATCCTTACAACAGCCCTTTAGAATAGGCCAGGATGATGTCTGCGATGTGAACAGGGAACTCAGAGAGCAGTTTGCCCAAGGCCACATAATGTGAACTCCTAAAGCACAGTAGCCCTTCTACTGAAACCCATTCATGGGGGAGAGGGTGCTGTTGTGTTCTTAGTGCTAGGTATCGGAATAAGAAAGCAGCATGGTTTCAGATAGGAGGAGGAGGAGAAGAAGAAGAAGTTATTGGATTTATACCTCACCCTACCTGAAGGAGTCTAAGAACAGTTAGACTGTTAATTATTAACAGTTTACAATCCCTTTCCCTTCCCCTCCCCACAACAGACACCCTGTGAGGTAGGCAGGGCTGTAAGAGCTCTTTTGAGAACTGCCCTTGAGAGAAGAGCTCTGAAAGAACTTATGACTGACCCAAGGTGACACCAGCAGCTGCATGTGGAGGAGTGGGGAATCCAACCCGGTTCTCTCAGATTAGAGTCCGTGCTCTTAACCACTACACCAACCTGGCTCTCACAGTTTAATAAGTCCATTTCTTCATCTGTCTGGAGCTACAGTGAGTACAGCTTCCTTTCTCCCTGTTCCTGTCCACACCAAGTCCTGGAGTGGACTACAGCAGTCTAAAACACTGGCCTGGAATGAAGGAACAGAGTTGTCAAAATATCACGGGGGACACTTAGCCCCTGGGATAATCTCTCAATCTCATGCATGCTTTATTTGACAAGCTAGTCTCATTGAACTCAATGGAGCTTACTTCTGAGTAAACATGCATGGGAATGGGCTGTAAGCAGATGTTTTTTTATTCAGTTACATAGGATTAATATATACTTATATGTTGGAGAGATGATGTCATAGCAATCTCTCTCCCTGATGTCTTCCTAGCTGAGCAGTATCAAGAACTCTGCAGCTGCCACCTGGCTTTTTATTCTGTTTCTCTGTCTCATCTGTTTTTTTGTTAAGTGCTCTCTAAACAACAAAGGGTAATGTTATGCATGGTTCCCGCTAAAGCAGAAAGAAGTAGAGGAAGGAGATATTTGCCAGAGGGGAAAAAATTATGACAGGAGGGGGAAAAACAAAGACAGGCCCTATGAAGAAGGAAGGAGAAAAAATGTTAACGGAGTGACTCACGGCAAGCATCGTATGACTAATCACCTAGAACAGCTTGTTTCAAGGGTGGAATCTGCATTTGCCGAGGAAGCCGAGAGGTTATGTGAACTGATGCATCGGTTCAGTTTGGGCAAAAGGGCGCCCAAGTGCCGTCGACCATAAAGGACATTGTTTCCTTTTTCCATCCTGGAGTCTTCTAGGTTCATCTGAGCAAATTTTCAATGACAGCATACAGAATACATTTTTTTTCTCCAGCCACATTTCCCCCCAGTCTGAAAATAAACAATGGGCGGTATCTTCAAAGGATATTCTTAATGCACCAAGAGTACATTAATGTCAGTTTGAACTGTTTCACCATTCACAAGGACTATTTATTCATTTGGAAAGGTTGCTCTGGTGGTGTATCTGTGTCAATAGGTGCAATGTGGCTAAATCAGAGGTGGAAGAACACATGATCTTAAGGGGAAGGAAAGCACTCTTCACCAGCTTCAGTACAAATACCTCTCTGTCATGGGCTAAGCTCTGGTTCTGCAAGTTTTCTGCATGGTTTAATCAGAACTGGGAAAAAGCTGTGAAGGGTGCCTATTGGCTAGAGACTGTGTAATCACCAATGTGCCTCCTGCCCTGTTTTCAGAACTAACAGTTTTGGCACAAGCAACAACTATAACAAAAAACCCCAAACAAAGTAAGTTGAAAGATTAATGCCCATAGGATTCAAGCTTGATATGCTTTTTAAAAAAATATTTTGAAAGGTAGATGATCCTTCTGAAGCACAAGCAATGAAGGATGAAGCCGATGATCAAACCAGTGTTCAATTTAGTAGTACGTAAGCCAACCTGTGAAACACGATTCACATGACAGCTGAAAGATTCACTGTGGCCACTGTTAACATGCTGTCTATCTTCACCCTTAATTACAGGCGTGGAACTCTCACAAATTGAGCAATTAGATCATCTGGGTAGCAGCTCACAGCTACTTCAATAATGCAGCCTTTTTAATAACAGATCATTTTTGAAGTAAGCAAGCAAGTGCACAGTTTCACCAGGCTTAAACACTCTCAAACCCCATTGATTTCAATGGGAGCGTTATACATCCTCCTTCCCCACCCCAGAATCACTTACCTAATTTGCAAAAACAAAAATCCTTAATTGTAGACAATTCAGTTATTGCTGTAATTAAATTACTTGCAATCTTGGTTATATTCAATACTTAAAGAGCACCAAAGATGTTGCATATTTAGAGATAAAAAAGGGAACGGCAGGGAAAAAAAATATTACACAAGATCATTGTGTGATGAATGGCACAGTGGAGTTCCATTTATTTACTCCCAAGATCATTCAATGGTTTTAAAAGTGGGAGATGCAGAGGTAGTATTTAGCTTCGATGCGGGGCAGAGGTCATTTCGGGGGGGAACGCAGTTCCCCCGGGTGAGGTGCAGGGGGGCGGGGTACACAACAAAGCCCCGCCCCTTCTTCCGGCAGCCCCGTTTCCAGCCTCATTCTGTTGCAGAAGGAGGAAGAAGCAGGAGGGTAAGTTGGCGTCCTCCCCCTCTGCCTGGCCGAGGCCACTCCACGTGGCCTCTGCAAGGACTCCCAGCCCATCTAGGAGCTTCCCCAAGGTAGCTGTGTTTGTCTGTTGCTGCAAAATAGTCCAAGAGTTCTAAAGAGCACCAAAGATGTTGCATATTTAGAGATAAAAAAGGGAACGGCAGGGGAAAAAAATTATTACACAAGATAATTGTGTGATGAATGGCATAGTGGAGTTCCATTTATTTACTCCCAAGAACATTCAATGGTGTCACTGCATGGTTTTAAAAGTGGGAGATGCAAAGGTAGTATTTAGCTTCGATGCAGGGGAAAAACTAAACTATGAAGGGGCAGTTCACCACTTACAAGTTGAATGTGTTTGCTGTGTATACACCAGTATGCAGTAGAAAAGGGTGAAACAGTGGTATTTTTATTTATTTATTTATTTACTTCCAATTTATACCCTGCCTTGCCGGTACAAACTGGCTCAAGGCGGCTTACATAAGTTAAAATACAATAAGATCAATAAATACCATAAAATTCATAATAAAACAATTGTATAAAATGCTAGTACAAACAGTGCAAACAGATGGCAGTGGTTTCCTATACATGATCCAGTAAGAAAAGACCATCCAATGTTATAACAGGGCCGTGGCATGTTCGACTTACGATGGTACAATCATCAGTGGCTGCTCCTAATCGAAGGCCTGGTGGAAGAGCTCTGTTTTACAGGCCCTGTGGAACTGTAAAAGGTCCTACAGGGCCCTGATGTCCTCCGGAAGCTCATTCCACCAGCGGGGAGTCGCCACTGAAAATGGCCCTCGCTATGGCCAGTCTGGTGTCTTTGGGGCCAGGGAGAGTCAGACGATTCTGCGACCCTGCCCTCAGTGCTCTCTGGGGCACATATGGGGAAAGGCAGTCCCTCAGATAGGCAGGCCCCCGATATACTGAGAGCTGATTGATTGCAGCTTCCTCCATATGTAAACAGGTATCTCTGCTTCATACTTCGTTTCCACCCCCCCAACCATTACAAACACTGGTGTAGATGCAGAGATATTCCTGCCATTCCTTATATATTATTTGGCAACTCCATTTGGTTTCAAAGTTACATGTGTGAAAATAGGTTTTTGAAAACCAATGTACACATTCTGGGGTCCATGAACAATGCCTGTTCAGAACCATCTGCTGTTTAAATTTCATGTGTTTGCTGTAGGCATTGCTAGTATAATGCTGTTGTAAGGTGTTCAGTGCTTAGCAGGGTAGATAAAAAAATTACTGTAGCATTCCACAGTTGTGGGGCCACCACCAAAAAGCCCCTCTCCCTAGTAGCCACTCATGTTGCCTCTGCAAGTGGAAACTTTCAGACGGGTGCACAGAGAAGGACCATCTTAACTGACACATAGATATGTATGTCTAATATATATTGTTCAGTATCCCGGTTCCAGACTGTTTATGGCTTTCAAGAAATAACCAATACCTTGAATTGTGCCCAGAAATGAATCACCAGTCAGTGAAGCAGAATTTATTTGCCTTATTTATAGTCCACCTTTCTCAGTGAGCCTTAAAGCAGATTTACACAATGTAAATCAGTGCAATCAATAGGACAATACATCTAACAAGCAACATAGAATACCAGAATATTTACTGTGTATATAGCCAAAGGCCATCACAATACAGGATAATAAAAAGAAAATAATTCTAATCGTACATAGGTAAAACAGCGATTAAAAAGAATTTTTGCACACGTAAATACGGACCAGTTATGAACAGTAAAATTGTAAAATAATAAATCCAGTTGGTCATTAAAAGGTTAATTTTCTGAAGCTGCAGTCTTAGCCCTGATTTTTTGGCGACCAAGGTGAAAAGAGTCACTTTATAACTGACGAGCAGATGAGTGTCAGATAATAGAAAGACCAACTTGTCAATGTCAGAAGAAAATGTGTGTCCTATTAGCAGATTATTAAGAAATTTAGATCTAACGGCTGTATACATAGGACAAAATCTTGCGCAATTCTGCAGGGCCTGCAAGACTGAGCTCTTCTACCAGGCCTTCAACTAGGAGCCACCCACCACTACCATCAATGGCCATGATTAGTATCTGTGGCATAGGTTGGCCGCAGTTGAGATTGAGTCACACCACCTCGAAGAACTGGAGACTGCTGAGCGGAGTGCTTTGAGCTCGGTATTATATGGCACGCCATCTTGCCTTAATAACTACTGTATGCACTTTGATTGAAATTTTTGATTTGTTTAAATGGTTTTAAATGTTTTGTATGAATATTGGCACACTGGCCAAGTAATGTGAGCTGCCCTGAGCCTGCTTGCGGGGAGGGCAGGCTATATATGTAATCAATCAATCAATAAATAAAATAGTATATAGTGAAGAATGTCCTCTGGGACTGAGGCACCACATATAAAAGAACATAAGGCCAGCGGTATTTGAGAGTATCTCCCCGTGAGTAGAGCCATCGGCATTGTCTGAAAACATAAGGAAGTAAATGCCTTTCTGAGATTTTTGTTGTTCAGTCGCACAGTTGAGTCCGACTCTTCGCGACCCCATGGATCATCTCCTGCCAGGCCCTCCTGTCTTCCGCCGTCCTCTGAAGTTGGCTCAATTTCATGTTCGTTGCATCGATGACACTGTCTAACCATCTCATCCTTTGCCGTCCCCGTCTTCTTTGACCTTCAATCTTTCCCAGCATCAGGGTCTTCTCCAGTGAGTGCTCCCTTCTCATTTGGTGGCCAAAGTATTTGAGCTTCAGTTTCATTATCTGGCCTTCCAGGGAACAGTCAGGGTTGATTTCTTTGAGGATTGACTGATTTGATCTCCTTGCAGTCCAAGGAACTCTCAAGAGTCTTCTCCAGCACCATAGTTCAAAAGAATCTATTCTTCGGCGCTCGGCCTTCCTTATAGTCCAACTCTCGCAGCCATACATGACTACTGGGAATACCATTGCTTGGACCATGCAGACTTTTGTTGGCAGGGTGATGTCTCTACTTTTTATCATGCTGTTTAGGTTCACCATCGCTTTCCTCCCAAGGAGCAGGCGTCTTTTAATTTCATGGCTGCAGTCACAGTCTGCGGTGATCTGGGATCCCAGGAACGTGAAGTCTGTCACTACTTCCACAGCTTCCCCTTCTATTTGCCAAGGAGTGATGGGGCCGGATGCCATGATCTTAGTTTTTTTGATGTTGAGCTTCAAGCCCACTTTTGCGCTCTCCTCTTTTACCCTGAGCAAGAGGCTCTTTAGGTCCTCTTCACTTTCTGCCATTAGAGTGGTATCGTCTGCATATCTGAGGTTGTTGATCTTTTCCCCAGCAATCTTAATTCCCGCTTGTGATTCATCCAGGCCAGCATTTCGCATGATGTACTCTGCATATATATTAAATAAGCAAGGCGACAATATACATCCTTGTCGTACTCCTTTTCCTATGCTGAACCAATCAGTTGTTCCATATCCGGTTCTAACTGTCGCTTCTTGGCCCTTATACAGGTTTCTCAAGAGACATGTGAGGTGGTCTGGTACTCCCATCTCTTTAAGGACCTGCCATAGTTTGTTGTGATCCACACAGTCAAAAGCTTTAGCATAGTCAATGAAGCAGAAGTAGATATTTTTCTGGTACTCTCTTGCTTTCTCCATAATCCAGCGAATGTTGGCAATTTGATCTCTAGTTCCTCTACCTCTTCGAAACCCAGCTTGTACTTCTGGTAGTTCTCTATCCACGTACTGTTGAAGCCTAGCTTGTAGGATCTTGAGCATGACCTTGCTAGCGTGTGATATGAGTGCAATTGTGCGATAGTTTGAACATTCCTTGGCATTGCCCTTCTTTGGGATTAAAGGGCTTTAGTGGGGCCAACAAGCAATGCAATAGGACTAGGAATTGTTGACATTTCAAACAGAGCTGTCATCTGAACAAAGCACAAGTATTATGTGTTCTGTGTATCCAACATGATCTTGCAACACCAACCCCACTGGTGGACCTCCTAATGGCACTTGGTATTTTTGGCCACTGTGTGACAGGCTGTTGGACTGGATGGGCCATTGGCCTGATCCAACATTGGCTTTTCTTATGTTCTCTGTTTACCCAAATATCTGTATCACAGGTAGAAATTCAAAGGTTACTGTGTCAACATGCACTGTCAAGGATGGGAAGAAAAGATGGAATCCCTAGGTGAATGGGAAAGAAACTTTGTTAGTGCTTAATTTCTAGAAAAAGAGTCAGGCTGGAAATGACACTCCCTGCACTTAGGTTTTTTTAGTATTTGATGCTGTCCCCCCAAAGTCATAAGTACTCTGCAAATACTCAGTAGTAAGACATGTACAGTCTGCATTATCTCAGTCATAAGAACATAAGAAGAACCCTGCTGGATCAGACCAATACTCCATCTAGTCCAGCCTCCCCTCTCACACAGTGGCCAACCAGTTCCTCTGGAGGGCCAACAACAGGACTTAGAGGCTGAGGCCCTTCCCCTGATGCTGCGTCCTGGCTCTGGGATTCATAGGATTAGTGCCTGTGAATATGGAGGTTCCCCTCAGTTACCATGGCTAGTAGCCATTGATAGACTTATCCTCTATGAATCTATCTAATCCCTTTTCAAAGCTGTTTATTTGTCTGGCAATCACTATATCACCCTGCCAACAAAAGTCTGTATGGTCAAAGCAACGGTATTCCCAGTAGTACTGTATGGCTGCAAGAGTTGGACTATAAGGACTATAAGGAAGGCCGAGCATCAAAGAATAGATGCTTTTGAATTATGGTGCTGGAGAAGACTCTTGAGAGTCCCTTGGACTGCAAGAAGATCAAATCAGTCAATCCTAAAAGAAATCAACCCTAACTGAAGATGAAGCTCAAATACTTTGGCCACCAAATGAGAAGGGAGTACTCACTGGAGAAGACCCTGATGCTGGGGAAGATTGAAGGTAAAAGAAGAAGGGGACGGCAAAGGATGAGATAGTTAGACAGTGTTGAGGCAATGAACACGAAATTAAGCAAACTCGGGAGCATGCACAACAGTTTTTTTAAAAGTATGCCGCCTAACTGCCCACTCTGTGGTTAGTAAAGGTAAAGGTTCCCTTGCTCAAAAGCCAGTCGAATCCGACTCTAGGGTTGCGGTGCTCATCTCCGTTTCGAAGCCGAAGAGCCAGCGCTGTCCGAAGACGTTTCCGTGGTCATGTGGCCAGCATGACTAAACACCAAGGCGCACGGAACCCTGTTACCTTCCCACCGAAGTGGTCCCTATTTATCTACTTGCAATTTCTTGCTTTCGAACTGCTAGGTTGGCATGCAGCAATAATCTGAATGGTCAACCACAGCGTGAGTGTGCAGTTGAGGCGGGTTCAGGGTGGGATGTCAGATCAAAACTCTCTGTTACAATAAAACCTGGATTAATTAGAGGCGGGGCCATAGCATGCCAACTCTGTCATCTGACTGCAGCCTGCGTAAAGTAGTATTTCCTTTTGTCCATCCTGAAGTCTACTGCTCATCAGTTTTATTGGATGCCCTTGAGTTCCAGTATTTTGGGAGAGGGAGAAAAATATCTTTGTCAATTCTCTCCACCCATGCATAACTTTATAAATTTATACCATGCCCTCTCTTAGTTGTGTCTTTTCTAAATTGAAAAGTCCCATATTCTTCAGCCTTTCCTCATAGGGAAGGTGCTTCAACCACATAATCATTTGGTTGTCCTCTGTACTTGTTCCAGCTTTTGGCGATGCAGTGACCAGAACTGTACATAGTATTCCAAATGAGGCCACACCATAGATCTATACACGGGCATTACAATATCAGCCGTTTTACTCTCAATCCCTATCCTAATAATCCCTAAAAGAGTTTGCCCTTTTCATCACTGCAGCATACTGGGTTGATATTTTCACTGAGCTATTCACTACTACACCAAGATCTTTCCCCCTCTCAGTCTTGGCAAGTTTGACCCCGTTAGCCTATACTTGAGTTGGAAATTTTTTATCCCAGTATGCATCATCAACACCAAACTTCATATACACGGGCATTACAATATCGGCCATTTCATTCTCAATCCCTTTCCTAATAATCCCTAACACAGAGTCAGCCCTTTTCACCACTGCAGCACACTTGGTTGACACTTTCATTGAGCTATCCACTACGACCCCAAGATCTTTTTCCCTCTTAGTAAATTCAGATCCCATTAGCCTATACTTGAACTTGGGACTTTTTGTCCCAATGTGCATCACCTTACACTTACCAACACTGAACTTCATTTGCCACATTGTCGCCCACTCACCCAGTTTGTGTAGGTTCAATTGGAGCTCTCACAGTCAGCCATGGTTTTCACCAACCAGAATAATTTTGTGTCATCTGCAAACTACTCACCCCTAGTTCCAGATTGTTTATGAATTAATTAAATAGTACCAGTCCCCTAATACCGATCCTTGTGGGACCCCACTGCTTACTCCCCTCTATCATGAGAACTTTCCATTGATTCCCAGTCTTTGCTTCCTGTAATTTAACCAAATTTTAAATCCATAAGGGAACCTGTCCTCTTTTCCATTGACTGCTAAGTTTACTCAAGAGTCTTTGGTGAGGTACCTTGTCAAAAGCCTTTTCAAAGTCCAGGTATATAATGTCTACCAGGCCACTGTTGTCTGCATGCTTGTTCACTTTCTCAAAGAACTCCAACAGACTGGTGAGGCAGGACTTCCCTTTGCAGAAGCCATGCTGATTTTCCCTCAGCAGGCTTGGTCCCTCTATGTGCCTAACCAGTCTATCTTTGATTACAGTTTCTACTAATTTACCTGGGACAGACATTAGGCTGACTGGCCTGTAAATTCCTGGTTGCCCTCTTGATCCCTTTTTAAAAATTGGTGTCACTCTTGCTACTCTCTAGTCTTCTGGTACAGTGGCTGAATTTAGTGATAGGTTACATACACAGATTAGTAGATCAACTATCTCACATCTGAGTTCCTTAAGAACTCTTGGTTGTATGCCATCAGGACCTGGAGACTCAGTCTTATCTAGTCTTTCCCCCTCTTGTTTCATCAGCTTTGTCTTTTAGCATATTGAAAAGAAATAGGAAGAACCAGGAAGAGCTGCTATTTTGGATTACTGTGTCAGGTAAGATCACATATGGAAAGTACAGTATCGGAAACAAAAACATGCCTGCATTAAAGAAGTTGCTAATGCAGTTCTTATGAAAGTAATTATTGAAATAGAATGCTAGACAAAAAGTTAGTGCACAGTAACAGTTCCACAGGACTGGCCCAGTTACAATGCAATCCTAAAAACACTTTCCAGGGAGTAAGTCCCATTGAATAGACCTGAATGAAGGCAACTGAGTAACCTGGCTTAGGATGGGACTGTTTCTGCTAAAATATAAACAGGAGGCACATTAAAGACTACCCTGACCTGGATAAGCCAGGAGGCTAGCCCCATCTTGTCAAATCTCAGAAACTAAGCAGGGTTGGGCACTAAGCATTTGGAAGAGAAACCACTAGGAAAGTCCAGGGTGTCTAGGAAGAGGCAGGCAGTGGCAACCGGTATCTGCAGTCTCTTGGCCTGAAAACCCTCCAGGCTTGCTTATTCCCGCTCCCTGAGTCGACCCAAGTTTTAGTCCAGGAAGCTTATGCTTGACTAAAGAATTGTTGTCTTTAAGGCACCTCCAGCCTCGTTTGTTTTTGGAAAATAGGTTTTTTTTTATTCTGAAGATGAGCGTTATGATGAAGTAAGGGCTGTGTCCGCTTCGTCTCCGTTACGGCCTGATTTCTCCTTCCTAAAAAGCAGTAGATACCCAGGGGAAAGGAAACTGACGACAGGGCTGAGGAAGCGCTAGCACTCTGTGCGTGCTCAGAGGCATTCATCCACGGGACCCACGGCGGGCGTGGCAAAAGAAGCCCATGGGGGAGGCGCGCCCTCGGGCACCGCCCCTCCTCTGTCTCCGCCATCCCGCTCGCTCGCGCTTCTCCTTCCGCAAAGGGGCCCGCAACGCCGGCTCCCTCTCGGCCCGTCCCTTCCTCGCCGCCGCTCGGCTCCGGCATTGAATAGACCTGAGTGAAGGCATCTGAGTAACCTGGCTTAGGATGGGACTGTTTCTGCTAAAATATAAACAGGAGGCACATTAAAGACTACCCTGACCTGGATAAGCCAGGAGGCTAGCCCCATCTTGTCAAATCTCAGAAACTATGCAGGGTTGGGCACTAAGCATTTGGAAGAGAAACCACTAGGAAAGTCCAGGGTGTCTAGGAAGAGGCAGGCAGTGGCAACCGGTATCTGCAGTCTCTTGGCCTGAAAACCCTCCAGGCTTGCTTATTCCCGCTCCCTGAGTCGACCCAAGTTTTAGTCCAGGAAGCTTATGCTTGACTAAAGAATTGTTGTCTTTAAGGCACCTCCAGCCTCGTTTGTTTTTGGAAAATAGGTTTTTTTTTATTCTGAAGATGAGCGTTATGATGAAGTAAGGGCTGTGTCCGCTTCGTCTCCGTTACGGCCTGATTTCTCCTTCCTAAAAAGCAGTAGATACCCAGGGGAAAGGAAACTGACGACAGGGCTGAGGAAGCGCTAGCACTCTGTGCGTGCTCAGAGGCATTCATCCACGGGACCCACGGCGGGCGTGGCAAAAGAAGCCCATGGGGGAGGCGCGCCCTCGGGCACCGCCCCTCCTCTGTCTCCGCCATCCCGCTCGCTCGCGCTTCTCCTTCCGCAAAGGGGCCCGCAACGCCGGCTCCCTCTCGGCCCGTCCCTTCCTCGCCGCCGCTCGGCTCCGGGCTGACCTACTTTCGGCGCCAGATTCCCAGCGTGCCAACCGCAAGAGCGCGCGCGCCTTCTGCCTGGCAAACTCTTCTCCGTCCGTCTCTTTCCCCCCCTCCCGGCCGCGCGCCCTCCAGTTGCTGCCAGACCCGGCACCATGCCAAGGGAGGACGGGCTAACCCCAAGCCGTGGCGGAGTTACACAACCAGTCAGGGCAGCTTGCGCGCTGCGAATGTGAGTTTCCCAAGTCAGCCAAACCTCCCGTCGCTGTCTCTCCCGGTCTTTTGAGCCAACCCGCGTCTCCCCCTCCCCCTTCAGCCTCTCAAGTGTTCTGGGGATTTTTGCCACTTCTGGAAGGATTTTTTTTTAAAAAAAAACATAATTGTTTGCTTTTTGTTGCATCAGGGGATAAGCCAGGATTTCGAGATGCTATGGTTTATTCTCCTGGAACCTGGCAAGGAACTGAGGACTCCTGCTGCTGCTGGCCAGGCATCCTCTTAAAAGGGAAGCTGGGTGAGTTCTTGGCATGGGACAGTTAGAATCTTGGGGCTACTCTTGTTTCTTTTGGGCTAATCTGTTTATGTTTCCCTCACCCTTGATATTGTGGCACATGGGAGTGCTGATTTCTATTCGGATGGCATTGATCCTGGCAAGCTGTCAGAGAGATGCTGCTGGGTGAGGCCAAGAACTTCTCTTTTATTTTTGGGAGTGTGTGTTTAAAATGTTCTTGGGTTTTGTCCGCTGTGATGTAAGGGGGCTGCCGAGTCCCTTGTGCTGCTCTGAAGCGGCTTTCCCCTTCCTTAAGCTACCTCAGAGAGGGTTCCTGTAAGGTGAAGGGACAGAATTTTAGGAGACCTGGTTTCCCTGGGGGTTTGTGGAAAGAGGTTTCTGGTTTGTATGTTTGGATTGGGGTTAGGTATTGTGTGTGTGTGTAAGAATAATTTTTACCTGCAGGCGCTGTAGTGGTGAATTAGTGGTTTCCTTATCACCTAAATCAGATTCAAATGTTTACCAACTTCTAAGGATGCGTTTCAACTTGAGGATGAGTTTCAACCTCAAATCGAGTCCAAAGTGCTTTCATTTCTCCTTTTAAAATTAAAATCAATAGAAAAGGAGAGCTTTTTGATATTCAGGAAGACATTGTTAAGGAGACCAGAAAAAAGCTGCAAAGATCCTGCTGGAAAGAAATGAAACGGTACCTTTAAAGTAGGCTTGTCTGTGTCTGGATAGGTTTCCATGAGCTTTTGGCACAATTAATGGTAAATACTATGCATAGCTGGAGTTAGGAAGTGTCAAACGGCTTGCGTCTTTAAACAGTGGTAATGGAGGAGTGACGTTTGTTCATCTAACTGTGCCTTATTTGCTGTAATAGTAAGAGGGGGATTTACCTTGAATTTCCAGGAACGTAGATCTTCCAAGCTTTGGTCTTTCATTATAGAAATCTAGTTGTATTAACTGCTCAAACTGGAATTGGGGAAGTGGCATAATATTCTTATGTAGGGAAGTTGAAAACTAGGTTAAAAAGGTTCACTTCTCCCAGCTTGATTTGGCAAACTGTTTATACAAATAGGGAATTATGGAAGTTCTTGATGTTCTTTTGACACACAGGTTGGAAGAAGACCATGTTGGGAACGCTCTGTTCCTAATAACTGAACTTAATATATAACTGGATATTGGTTGGGTGAAATTGTATATTGATTATTCATCTGGGTGGTTTGTGTTAGAAACATACTGCTAAGCTGTGCCCAGGTGACTCAGACAGTGTCATAACCATCTTATAGAACACTCGGCCTTTGCAAAATTCCACAGTTCTGAATGTCAGATCGGAGCTACCAGATTTCCAGTTTTGCAAGTCCCCAAAGTAGATCTATCATAAGATGATTTATGAAGCAGCCCTGAAATGAATTGGAGGAGGAGGAGGAGAGAGTGTATGTGTGAGTGAGTGAGGGCATAAAGAGTAATACTTGGTTAGTGATCTTCTAAACATAGTGCACAATACTGTTACTTGTGCTGATAGGTCTACTTATGAACAAATGAGAACTGCAGTTTTAAATTTGAAAAAAAAAAACCTCTTCAATTTCATGGAGGAGTTTGTAATTTTGGGGGTTTGTCAAATCTACACGATAGGGTGTGTTGAAGTCAGACCTGGGCATCTCTAGACATACTTAAAAGGGTGTATTATAAGAGGGAAGAGTTATTTATTGCAAGGACTGTATTTTACCATGCCTAGTAAAAGCAGCGTTGATCTGATTAATGAGACAGGATGTTCCATTTGTTCAGACTTGGAAATGTCAGGAGTTTCTTAACGAAAAAAAAATCCCTCACATATTCACCTGAGGTGACTTGCCCTAATTTTACTGGAATGTTATGCACAAAAACGGTATTTTGGAATAGAAGCAATGTCTGATATCAAAACTGGCATAAGCTAGTTTGGTGAATAACACACTTACAGAAAACATCCATGTATTTATGGGGGGGGGAGAAGCTGTGTTCATTTTATTTATTATGTGGGTGGTATTTTGGAATAGAAACAATGTTTGATATCAAAACTGGCATAAGCTGGTTTGGTGAATAACACACTTACAGAAAGCATCTATGTATTTATGGGGGGGGGAAAGCTGTGTTCATTTTATTTATTATGTGGGTAACTAGGAAGTCTTCTTTTTGTTCCATTAAAGGATTGTGAAACTGGGCAACTGATCAGTGCCAACAAGAAGTCATTTGAGAGCCAATGGCATGTAATATTATTATTTCAGAGAGTAGCTGTGTTGGTCTGCAGTAGAACAGCTAGATTCAGGTTCAGTAGCACCTTAGAGACCAGCAAGATTTTGGGGGTATAAGCTTTTGAGAGTCAAAGCTCCCTTTGTCAGAAAGGAACTGGATTACTATTATTGTTGCTGTTTGACTTCGCGCTGGCTATATACAGGGAGCTTTAAAGTGTAAACAAAAAAGACACACAAAGCAGCTTGCAATATAAATATTGATAGTAAGGAAGCAACAGAGAGAAGCAATTTCCACCCCCACCCCCCTAGTAATATTGTGGTGAGAGGCAAGTATAAAATTTTGTACGTAAATACATAAATGTGGTATAATTTTATAGGAGTTGCATACTGATTCTAGAGAGTTAGAGTTTTAAGACATTCTTTGACGTCAGGGCAGATTAGCCAGTGAGAACTAGAAGAGTGGGACCAGGCAAAATCTAGAAGGAAATGCAGGACTGTTGGAAGGGAAGTTCCAAGAGCATGCTTTCTTTAGTTTGTCATTTTGGCATGCCATGTGCATGGGTCATCTGAGACCAGTTCAGGAAAACAGGTCACACATTACTTCACCCCCACCATCCCCGTGTCCTGTGAACATGCTAGTTTATTTTGATTTGCAACTTGCTGTATATCAGAGGTTTACAGTGGCATCTTTATAAGTGTAAAACCAACACTGTAAATCATTCCAGGAACTGTAGTTAGCATATGCAGATGCTTGAGCACCAGTGTAATGTGAACCTTGCAAGCAGCAAAATAAAACAGGAGTCTTGTGCCATCTTAAAGACTAACACATTTTATTCCAGCGTAAGCGTTTGTGAGTTGTTGATGTGGGCCACTGCATTCACCACAATCTTAAGCGATAAAGAGTTCAAGACTGAAAACGCACCATAGCATTTTAGCCTGATGTTGCAAAGACATTTGCTAATTGCAAGCTATAGCCTCTCTGGGCTGATCAGAAGACCTTTTTGCTACCTCTGCTCTGTCCAGGACCTTGCTGCTTTTGGAATCAGAAAGAAAGAGCAGTAGAGTTCTAGATGGAGGCAACAGAAAAGCCTTCTGATCTGACCAGTGTTGCACCTTTCGTTTCCAGCTGCAGCACTGGATGCAAAAGAGTCCCCAGGGCTGTGAAGCTATCAGTGATGTGTCCCTGCCCCAGCTCTGTCTCAGTCACAAGGTCTGCTAGCTATCATTACTCAATTCCAGACTGAATTTATCTTTAGTTGACTTGCCCATATTCAGTCCTAGCTCTGGATGACAGATGCTTGGACATGACAACTTAAAGTAAATGAAGAAGAAAAGAAAAAAAATTGCTGCTGCAGGAATGAAAAGCTGTAGGGTTGTGGATGAAGATGACAGAAGAGCCTTCTGCTCTGATTATTGTTGCAACTTCCATTTCCAACTGCAGCACGGAATGCAAGATTTCCCAGGGATGCTCCCCCAATATTCAGAAGATCTTGCATGCTTGAGTAAAAGGAATATCCTGCTACTATTGTCCAGCAGCACCTTGCCTGCCTCCTCAAGCCCCCAGGGTGACCCATATCTCCAGAACTTTGTACTCCTATTTCTCCCTCCTTGGACAGCTCCCACTTGCTGTGCTAATGTCAGCTCAATCCAAATCTTTTTGCAAAACTGCCCAAATGCTTTATTGAATAGGATGTAGCTATGTAGCCAGTTTGGTGTAGTGGTTAAGGGTGGCAGGACTGTAATCTGGAGAACCGGGTTTGATTCCCCACTTCTCCACTGGAAGCCAGCTGGATGACCTTGGGTCAGTCACAGTTCTCTCAGAACTCTCTCAGCTCCATCCACCTCACAAAGTGACTGTTGTGGTGAGAGGAAGGAAAAATGATTGTAAGCAGCTCCGAGACACCTTCTGGTAGTGAAGGTCGGGGTATAAAACCAACTCTTCTTCTTCTTAACACTCTGCTGGAAGATAAAAAGTAAAGGGTGCTTTACAAGACAGAAGAAGTTTGGTTTTATTTGGCCAGTCTGAGACATTTATCTGATTGTTTATGGCCATATTAGAACCAGAGATGGTTGGAAGACATTGTCTAAATGAGGTTGAGCAAAGAATGTTGGTTAGGAAATTTCTCTTCACTTTCCAAGAAATTCTGGAAAAGAGCAAGTGGAAGTCATTTTACCTATCAAAGGCTCCTTACAATTCTGTAGTAAAAAAGAGCTTAATTTACAATTAAATGTTGTTCGTAAGCTCATAATTACTACCATATGGTGTTGAATACGAGATGAAGTGATGGGGAGTAATGATATTAAATGCAGATTCTCATTAGTGGTGAGATGATTGCCAATGAGCAACATTTGGTTGCAGTTCCTTCCTTCTTGGTAATGTGCTTAAAGTGCTTTTAAATGATGAAAACTCTTCTTTGGAATAGCTATAGAAAGCTACACGATGCAGCTGGGAGTGAGAGGAATCACTGGAGGAATTTTGCTAGTCTTATTGGAACCGCTTTCTTGCTTCCTTCAAAATTCTGCAAATGATTCCCACAAGGAGGAACCTCTTGATATGGGCTAAAATTTCCCTTCAGGTGAAACTGGCAGCTTTTAAAGCTTAGTTCTCCCAAACCACTATCCATTTTTATTCTGCCCTTCCTTCAGTAAGCTCAGGGCAGTGAACACAGCTGCCCTTTTCTTCATTGGTTCCATTAAAAGTGTAGGTGGAGACTTGCATGATTGAATGTGCCTCCTTTAAAAAAGAAAAAAAAACACCTCTGCATGTTGAAAGTTGATGTCAGGGAGAAGGAATCTAGCCTAGCCTTCTCCCTGACATGCTGATTTTCTATGTGCGGTGTCTCTTGGAGAAGGATTTGTTTGTGCAAGCCTCCACCTGCAGGTCTGAATGATAAAGTCCAGCCACAGGTTTTCTTCCTCACTTGCACTTCCTGAGAAGAACCTGCGTGTAAGCAATCATTCTTATGTTTATTTTGAACCATAGCCTTATATGCTCTCCCTTTTACCTGACAGTGGCAATCAAATATTTATGTATTCATTTATTGATTAAAACATTTATGTCCCACCTTTCCTCTTGGTTTAAGGCAGCTTGCAATAATAGTGCTATTGGACCAAATTATACAGATTCACCACCCTGTATTGGAGGCTTAAAGTTGTATTTCCTATTGTTGAGACCACAGTGTGTGGGTCTTTTGGTTTGTACATGCACTTTAGAAAGGAACTGAAAGTTTGCTGAACTTTTAACAGAAAGCCTTTTTTGTTGATGTCAGTGACTCTCTAGAAGAGTTGATGTTATACAGGATTCTGCTTTAAGTTCAGGATGTCTGACCAGGTTACCTTTACTTTTCTCCCATCTTTATAATTTCCCCTGATTTTTCAGTTAGTGTCTTATACTAAATAAATCCTGATTTTTGTCCTTTTTGCAACCACACAATTAATCCCATGCATACTTGCATGAGAGCAATTCCCATTTAATGCATAGTACTGGGCTATTGGTAGCCCCCCAGTCATTTTCACTTATGTGTAGTTCTTGATTTCTCCGCCTGGTCACCTGAAGGAGATTGTATACTCTCCATAGGTGACCAGTTAAATTCCTACAGGAGGCCTATTATGGCCTCCCATTCTCTGAAGTATATGTGTAATTTCTGTGCAGAGACAATGGTGCTGCATTTAATTCCCGTTTAGGCTTTAAGAAATGTTTCACACATACTTGGTGCTTCCCTTTTGCAAAATACAAGTGTTAGCTCTTCATCCTGTGAATCACATATTCTGACTACCATAGTGAGGCTCTAAATAGTTGTAGAAATTAAATGTGGCCTTATGTATTAGCCTTTTGGGCTTATTTTGCCTTTGTGTCACACTCTCGCTTGGCTGAGTGGCAAATGTGCAAAGCGGGACAGAGGGGGAAAAAATCCTTATCGGATTTAGAAATGTACTGTTCCTTCAACAGAGATCACGCTGTCCTAAAAGAGACAAGAATAGGGCAGAGCCTATGGAGCACGTAAGCTCTTGGGTGTGGATTATGCATTAATGATGTTTTCAGTGGTTTTGTTTTTTAGGAATTGTAGATGTAGAGTGTACACTGCCTCCTCTTTCTTCTAGAGGAATGAAAGCAGCTGAGATTGCTAGCCTGCAGCATGGATTCCACACATGATAATCTGTCCTCTTCATGGAATTTGAAATTTTATTACTCGGTAATAGAGGAAGTATAATAGACGTACCTGCAAGTCCATTTGTTGATATTCACCAAACATGTTGGTATCAGGTGATCTTAATTTATTTTGCTTCTGTTGGTCTTAAAACTAGGAGAATAATTTCCCATTGTGTATTTTTAAGAAGCAGTGTCTTTCACAGAAGATGCCTAATTAATTAAGTCTTTAGACAGAGCTGGCATAAATCAGCACTAAGTCATATAAATGTGCCCCTTTGCAGAAAATGAACAGGTTTTCTGTTTTCTTAGGTAGTGGACATCTAGCCACAGAAGATACTAACAGAACTAATTCATGTTGAGTGTTTGTGTTGAACTGGCTTTGTCCAGTAATACTGTGTCCTGTCATGATTGAATGGCAAGGCAGTTTAGTTTGCAGAAACAACACTGATAAGTTTTCCCAAGTGATTCTTTGAGTAGATATGGGCTTACAGTAGCAGTATACTTACACTACCAGTACAGCTATTAAGAACATAAGAGAAGCCAATGTTGGATCAGGCCAGTGGCCCATCCAGTCCAACAGTGTCATACAGTGACCAAAAATACCAGGTGCCATCAGGAGGTCAACCAGCAGGGCCAGGACACTAGAAGCCCTCCCACTGTTGCCTCCCCCAGGCACCAAGAATACAGAACATCACTTGCCCCAAACCAAGAGTTCCTGTCTATACCTTGTGGCTATCTCTTGCTTTTCTCCCCAGTGGAGACCCACAGCAGTTTACAACATCATTCTCCTGTCCTACATTTTAGTCACCACCACCTGTGGCAGTGAATTCCATGTTCTTTCAGATATAGATGTGTACACATACTAAGTTGCCAGACTCTTTAGCTCAGTACTGTCTACTCTGGCAAGCAGTCTGGGGTCTCAGGCTCAGAAAGACCTTTGCCAAATTCTGCTACTTGTGATTCTTTATCTGGAAGTACCAAGAGTGATTGCAGTCCTCTGTATGCAAAACGTTTGCTGTACTACTGAGTCATAAGTAATGGATTGGATCTAACCATCTTTTCCACTAGTGAAAAAAGGAAGAGGGGTGTCCTCTTTGACCACCAGAAAGGCTATGCTGGGGATCATGGGACCTGTGTAGACAAAAGCCATGTATAATAAGGAGGATAATTAGGTGAATTTGAATGAAAGAACTGACTGGATCCAATCTTGTATATAGTTTCATTCTAATCTTTGTCCAATCTGCATGGACAAAAGCCAAGACTCCTTACAAATCCATTGCCACAGCTTTCACTGTTCTACACATCTCTTTTCCTCAGGATTGTTAACTTGCATACTGAGAATATTATATAGTACATAGAAGATTTATTTGACCAAGTAAGAATTCAGTGCCCTGTTCTAAGGTCTTGATCTCACCAAGGTGGTGAATAAGAATGAATTAGAATTATTTCAATTGGCTACAGCTGAACTGTAACAGATGAGAGAAATATATAATGCAGAAGTGCTTCTAAGCTCATCATTGTTCACTACAGTCTCTCTTAAGAATATCAAAAGAGTCCTGCTGGATCAGACCAGTGGCATGTCTAGTTCGGTATCCTGTTTCACAGAGGCAAGCATATGCCCCAGGAGGCTCACAGTAGGGGCATCCAAAGGGTTATTGGGTTTGGGCATGGAAATTCCATTCAGCCACCATGGCTAGTACGCATTCATGGACCTCTCCTCTGTGAGTTTGTCATTGGTCAGCAAACAAAATAAATGCCCTTCAGCAAGTAAGGTTTTCTTTATTAGGGGCAAATGTTTTGAACTGGTATACGACTGGCTTGCCAATGTGTATGTATGACAGCAATTAGAAAAAAGCATAGGGCAGTGTAGAGTTGAACCCAGGCTTTCTCACTTTCCTGAGAGTAAGCCCCATTGAATAACATGGGACTTGCTTCTGAGCAGACCTGTTTAGGATTGATCCCCCTGCTGTTCTTGCATGTGATTCTGTTGGGTTATTGTGATTTAATATATAAATAAGAGATGGTAGTTTCAGGGCTGTGATAAACTGGGGTGGGGATCGCCTGTAAATTTATATATAAACCACCTAGTACTGCTTGTAAGGGGCATCCAGTTATAAAATAACAATAGAGCAAGATCTAAAACGCAGTAAACATAACCGAAGGGCTAGCAGTCCAAAACCTAAAAGCGGCAAGTCCACTGGTGAACAGTATTAAAGTAATCAGCCACAATCTTGGATGAGAGAGGAGAAATCAACAGCACCAATAAGAAGCAAAAATGTTTTTCCTGGTCACCTAACAGTATATTTGATTCTATGTGAATTTGTGTGAGGAAGGAGTTCCGCAGAGTGGGGGTGGGGTGCAGTACAAACCCTATCTGGTGCTTATTCATTAAGGTGCAAGCATCTGGAATGGGGCAGCTAGTGATGATCTGGTAACAAGGAAGCCATTTAGGGCAGTGGTTCTTAACTGGGGCCATATGCCCCCCCCCCAGGGATGGTATCCAGAACTTGGGGTTAAGGGGTGTATTTAGCAAGCATTCTCTGTTTGCAGTAGCTTCTGACAACCGAGAAAGGAGAGTTGTCTTACACTGCTCACTGCACCCTGACGGTAAAGCCCTGTGTCCCAGACTTTCCCACCAGGCCATTAAAAAAAAAAGTGGTGCACAGCAAATAGGAATCAAACCTAACATTAAACAGATGACTGATGGGCATCAAGCCCAAGAATCTCATTTATTTTTGCCTGAGCTCTGTGTATCTTTACACATATTTCACAAATATACCTAGAAAGCTGCCTCATCTACTTATAATAGTGTTGTGTACTTGGTGGGTAGTAGTGGATTAAAGGTTAAGAAACACCAATTTAGGACTTTATTAGGTAAATACGTGCTAATGGTGAGTTGTGCACATTGGATTGAGATCTGTAGGAATTTCTGACTGCTCTGTAGAGCCAGAAATTAATTCATTCTCTGTGCACTCTAGCTGTGTTGCTTTTCTCTATCTCGAGCTAGGTTGCAAAGGTTAAAAATCTTGTGAGAGCAACCTATATCTCCTAGGTTCCTTTGATAAAGGCTACATACCTGTAACTGCTTTCTATAGCTCTGAAGTTTTATCTAGCAAAGGCCATAAACAAACACACAGAGCTTGTGCGTGAGGATCGAAAATAGGAGCAAAAGAAGAGGAGGGGCAAGGTTTAATTTGCATTCTCTTCTCTGATGCTGCGGAAATCTTGTAGAATCTGGGACTCTCTTGTTAAAGGTCACAGACATTTTTAACTCCTGCTTCTGGCTCCTTGCTATGCATATGATTGTCCAGTGTCTCATTGGCCTTGACAGTGTTGTGCGGTTGTATTTTCACACAAATGAATGCTTTCTGAACCATTTCTCAAGTGAATGCATTGGTGGCATATGGATGGAGGGAAAGGGGAATAGCTCAGTAGCAGAGCACAGTTTTGCATGGGGAACAGGGAATATCCCTGGTTCCCAAGAAAAAAAGAATGTCCCAATGAAAAAGATCAGCAGGCTGGGAAGACCTTAGCCCAAGTCCTTCGAGAGCCACCACAAATCCGAGTAGACCACACTGGGATAAAGATATTAATGGCCTGATTTGGTATGGGGCAGCCTTCTTACCAAATGGGATATTTTCCCCTTTACCATCTAAATGGAATACACAGCTGTCTTTGTTTAAGCTGGGGGAAACAGAATCTTTTAATAGGACAAGTAAAATAAGTTGCCTTATTGCCATACATGGCACAGTACCCCCCCCCCAATTTTGTTTACTGAGAATTACTGTGTTGTAAAGATTATTTGAATTCTGTGAAAAGTGTACTACATTTGCATGTGTTTTAAAATTTCCCAACTTGAAAATCTGAGTTTTTGTGGAATTGGGAACATATATGATGGCAAGAGAGGTTTGGCAAATGAGGGGCCACCAACTTGGGATTTCATGTGTCCCTGACCCTTTAGTGTTCCCCTGCCTAAAGCTGAAGCTCAGTGGTTCGGGGAACATGAGTCTTCTGTTATAAATCATCAATGTATGTGAATTATGGTAGATGCTTCTCCCATGCTGAGTCATATATTTTGTAAGTTCACTGGTCTGATTAACCACCCAGCCATGCAGAAGAATTGCAGGAAGAAAGATATATGTAATTTAAATAAGGCACATCAAAGCCCAAGGCCTTTGTTATGCAGTGTTTAAAATGATAATTAGCCATAATGAGTGGTCAGGGCAGACAATTTCTTAGGTTCTAAAAGGTTAATTCAAAACAAAGTTGCAAATGCTGTTAAGATGATAAAGCTTTTAAATGCAGACCTACCATTGCACATTTTATGATAAAACTATTTCATATGAATTATTCATATAGGTAATTTGTTGTTTTATAGGCATATGATTCTGTTATAGGCATATGATTCTGATACATGCATTTCCTATATATTCTTGGTTTGCTTTTTTGTTGACAATGAACACTCAAGACATTATTTAATGAGCAGTCCCTTTACATTAGCTGCAAAAAATGAGTATGTGGGGGGGGATTAGTTCCTGGGCTGGCCTACCCAAGTACTGAACCATTTTACATTTAACAGTCTTGTATTGCAGGTATGCTGCATTTTATGAATTACAAATGGGGAGGGACACAGCCAGCCCTGTAGCCAGAAGATTTTTTAAAGCAGGGACGTGCCCCGACTTCACTTCACCACTTCTGGAATTGAAATGCCAGAAGTGATGCAGGCATGTCGAGGGGTTGGGCAAAACTACCCAGAGCGTTGTCTCCCCTTGCTCGTGCAGCTCCTGGTCCTGCTCTACCGCCGTTGTGCCGCTCAAGCTGGCAGGAAGGGAGAGGAGGCTGAGCTAGCCTTGATTGGCTGCCTTGTCCACTGGGCTCTCCTTCTTCCTCACCATCCTGATGCAGAGGAGGCAGGCAGGGCAGCGGGTGAGCTCGGCAGGCCAGCTGCATCAGGTGGCCACATCCACGTGGCACCACTAGCTTGACTCTGCCTCTGCTTTCTCATGAATGGGGCAAGGCTGCAAAGGGTGAAGAGAATGGCCCGCCCGGTGCCTCATTGCGCCTGTGCCAGCCCTGGCCATTCTCTTTGCCTCTTGTGGCCTTGCCCCATTCATGAGAGGGCAGTGCCATGTGTCCCAGGCTCCCTCCCCCTCCTGGCCAACCATGAGACATGCATACTGGCTGCAGTATGCTGCAGGAAAGTGCAGTTGTCGCTGGTTGCCCCAGGGCTCTCTCCTGGGGGAGGGGAGGGGGGACCAGGAGAGGAGGGGGCAGGGCACGTTTGTGAGGGGGTGTTGCCTGTAGGACTCCTGTGACTACGGGCCTGGGCACAGCTATGCATTTCTGCCTTGCATGCCTTAAAATATGAATGCTATTTTGACACTTTTTTTGATCATGCAGCGGCCATCAGGGCTAGAGTTACCAACTTTTAAAATGTTTTCTCTAACAGTTTCTTTAATACCAGATTGTTCTGCAAAGCAATTATCAGGTGATGATATTTAATTTCATTCATGCCAAGAAACCATTAGGATGCTCATTTCCACTCAGAAAATCTCTGGCTGTCCATGTTTCTGGGCACTAGTCAAACTGTCCTTAGTAATGACTTTCATTTATTTTATTTATATTTATTTATATTTATAGATTTGATTTATACCCCACCCTCCCCGCTACACGGGCTCAGGACGGCTTACAATCAGGCATAGGCCAGTATCAAATATAAAACATTTTTAAAACCATTTAAAAACTTGTCTGTTCCGGGAAACACTGGTGTTCTCTCTTCCAGGGCCAGGTTATGATGGTAATGATGGTAGTGGCAGCTCCTACTCATACGCCTGGCGAAAGAGCTCCGTCTTACAGGCCCTGCGGAACTGTGCAAGGTCCCGCAGGGCCCGGATCTCCTCCTGGAGCTTGTTCTACCACGTAGGAGCCGCCACTGAAAAAGCCCTGGCCCTGGTGGCGGCCAGCCTGACCTCGTTGGGGCCTGGCATCGCCAGAAGGTGTTGGGTCCCCGACCGTAGTGCTCACGGGGGAACATATGGGGAAAGGCCCTTAGGTACACTGGACCCAGCCCATATAGGGCTTTAAAGGTAACAACCAGCACTTTGAAGCGGATCCAGTACGCTATCGGCAGCCAGTGCAGCGCTTTCAGCGCAGGCCGGATGTGGTCCCTACTAGGAAGACCCATCAACACCCTGGTTGCAGCATTCTGCACCAGCTGCAGCTTTCGGATTTACGACAAAGGCAGCTCCATGTAGAGAGCGTTACAGTAGTCTAGCCTCGAGGTGACCGTCGCATGGATCACTGTGGCCAAGTCACTGCGGTCGAGGAAGGGAACCAACTGCCGCACCAGCCGAAGATGGTAAAAAAGCTGATTTGGCAGTGGTTGTCACCTGGGCCTCCATAGTTAACGAGGAGTCCAGGAGCACTTCCAAACTCCTAACCTCCGGTACTGGCACCAAAGGCACCCCATCGAAGGTCGGGAGAGGGAGCCCCAACCCCAGACCACCGCGACTCAAGCCCAGGACCTCCGTCTTCGCCGGGTTTAACTTCAGCCGGCTCAGTCGGAGCCAACCAGCCACGGCCTGCAATGCCCGGTGCAGATCTTCAGAGGCAGAGCTCGACCGTCCGCCCAACATCAGATAGAGCTGGGTGTCATCCGCATATTGATGACACCCAAGCCCATACCTCCGGGCAATCTGGGCAAGGGGGCGCATGTAGATGTTAAACAGCAATGGGGAAAGAACAGCCCCTTGGGGCACCCCACATTCAAGAGGGTGTCTCCGGGACTGCTATAAAACAGCTATTAATTTATTGTCTAAAAATGATCTTATATACATCTCCAGGTTTCCTAACTTTGACGTATGGGGACTCGGGGAGATGCAGGCTAAGTCATGGTGTGGATTTTCATTTGGTAGTGGCTAACCTTGGATTCTTAGAAGAATACTTGAGGAGCCTTGGTTTTTATGCAGACTATTAGTAAAACAAAGATTGTTAGACCAGAGTGGTCAAACCAGTGCTGGATTAGTAGGAATTTTGAGAACAACCCTTCGTTATGGACATTTACTTCCTTCTCCCCTTCTACCATTCTGACATAGTGAATTACAAGTATAATAGAAAGGCTTTCACTAAGGCACACCTAGATATTCTACCACTTGCAGTTTTAGAAGGCTGTTTCAATGGGATTTCATATAGTGAAAGAGTTTGCCCCATGACTGTAGGTCCAATGAGAACTTGTCCCATGTCACATTCTAATATCCGAGATCTGAGGCTGAGTGTAAAAGAATTCTGACGACCATTATATCTCATTTCCCAGGAAGGGCAAATCTGGATAAATTAGTACTGCTACTAGCAGATAGGGATAAATTTATTACTTTCCGAATGGCAAGGTTTATTGCTGCCATCATAAAGATAAAGGTGATGATCAGGCATGGTGGACATGCACAGCAGCTGCTCTGTTGGGTGATAGTGAGGTATTGAAAAATGGTATTTAGCCGAGATAAAATAGTCCAGCAGAGCCAGAGTAATATAATTCAGACTGAGAGTCCATGTGTGATTAAAATATAAAGTTTTTACTAAATTCTAGCATGGGAAGGCTAACTGGGATGAAAATAACAACAGAGCATAATCGGCTACATCCTTACTCTACAAAGACAAAATTAGAAGAGAGAGAGTATGGCTACTCTTCTTGTTCTTCAGAACACCAAAAAGAAAGACGGGAAGAGAAGCCATAAAATGGTAATACACCTTGACACTTTAGTCCCAATCAAATCCCAAAATCAGGGAGAAAATTCCCGGGCTTTCTACATCTAAAGAACATTGGTTACATGAGAAACATGTGACTTCCTATGAGTAACATAAACAAACATTTAACCCCAGATATACTGAGTGTTTTCAACTTGTAATACCCAACAACTCTGCTCTGGGTTTGGTTTATAAGGTGGTTTTATTTTGAGGTATTTTAAATTATCATGATGTATTTTAATCTTTCCTGTAGAAATGTTTCGGAAATTTTGGTTTTGTTTTGATTGAATCATTGTTGCTATGGCTTATTCACTGATGCAGTAAAGAAGGACTTGACCTTTAGTCCTAAATTACTTGGCCCCAGGTACTTGAAGGACCGACTGCTCCTATATTGTTTGGCCTGCCAGTTAAGATGCACCTCTCGAGCCCTGCTCTCTGGGCCTCCACCTTTAGAGGTGAGGCAGTTGGCAACCAGAGACAGGGCTTTTTCAGCAGTGGCACCTCACTTACAGAATGTTCTCCCCTTTAAGGCTCACCTGGTGCCTGTATTGCTTTCTTTTAGGCTCCAATCTAAAACAGTTCTGTTCACCCAGGCTTTTAATTAAGGGGCTGATCTTTTAACACTATTTTAGTGTGGAACCTGTTGTTTTAAGCTGTCAGTGGCCTGTCTTTTATGGTCTGTGTTTTTATGTGTGACTAGTTTTTAATACTGAGTTTTAATCATTATTTTTTAATGTTTTGTTTTTATTATTTTTATTTTATAAGCCACCTCAGGCAGGTTCCTGGAGAGGCGGCATAAAATTGGACCAAATAAATAGATATTAAAGGGACAGGGCACCTCCCCCCTGTCCAGTTGGCAGCCTTATTCTGGGCATGGCACTTTTCTTGCACTGAGCCATCTGCATGGTGTTATTATGCAAAGCAGAGGAAGGGAAATAACACCATCCATGCAATATTGCCAGGATGCTTAAACTGCATTCTTATGCCACTAACACTTGCAGTTTACTCGTGTTGTGAACAAGGCTAAAATCCTGGCCCCTTCTTGGGCCTCCATATTCCTTCCTCTTTGCACAGAGCCATTTATTAGATTTGTATTCCGCTCCTTTCCCTGCCAAGCAGGGCTCAGGGTGGCTTCTAACAATTCAACACAATTCAGTACACTACAATCCAATTCGGTACATTACAGTTCAATATAATTAAATTGGCATCACAGTTTAAAACTTTGCAATTAAAACTAAAATCAGTCTAACGGATCACATCAGATGATGCCCCAACAACTTCAAGGTGGGTAACTGAGGGGGCAGCCAGTACAGTGAGATTTGTGGCCCAGCACTGGGGAGGCCAAATGATTTTTCTAGCTGCCACTGTCCTCAACCATACTCCCGGTGGAACATCTCGGTCTTACAGGCCCTGTGGAACTGAGCCGAGTCTCGCAGGGCTCGTGTTTCATTGGATAGAGAGTTTCACCAGGACTACCAGTAGGTTGTTATTAGGTTAGCAAAATGCCCTCTGAGCTGCTGGTTGAAGAACTCATCAGTATAACTCCAGTTTGTTGTGAAACCTGAATGCAGGTATCCTAACAAATTGGGGTTTTGTTTCTTTGTAAGTAACTGGAATTTTAAACCAGGATTAAACAGTAACATAGGCTTCTGGCGACTGGGAAAGAAACATACTACAATTGTTCGAAGTGCCTGCATTCACACATCATGATAAATTGGTATAAGATGAAATCATGCATGAGGGAAGTAAGCAGGGCAGTGCAAATCAGGATTTGAGGCTTGTCATGAGCAAACTGTGGTTTATTTGTGATATCTGAATGTGGCCTTAGGGTCAGTTCCTGTGTGCTGCTGTTTTAGTGCACAGGCTAATAGAACTGGGCTGAAAGTCTAAAGCAAGAAGCCTTCTAGGAATGTATCCCATGAAGGTTGCTTTGCTATGAATGAAATGAATGACAGAGCACAGCAATAAGGAAAACTCATCCTGTGGCAATGTGTAGGCGTTCTTGGATGAAGTCCATTCATGGAATCGACACTGGTTATATATTCATGCCAGTGCAGTGCTTAAATTTTATGTCAGTGCACACTAGATGCCTTCAAGCATGCTATTAAAAATTGAATAATTCAAGTCTCCTGCGATCCCATATTTTCTGTTCACTGATGAGTCTGTCTGCTGCATCTCTGTATATAACTGAGCCTCCCTTGAGATTGTCAAGTCACTCCTGATACAGAGACACAGTAGAATTTATCCACCTTAAGAGAGGTTGTCCATTGCATTTCTACATATGTTTCTGCTCTAGGTATCTTTTCTGATCCGAAGGTCTGCCCAGAACAGTGGCTCATGCAGAACCATATCAGATGAGCTCACCTGTGAAGATTGGTATTGGGTACATGAGTGAAATGTACCTCCAGTTTTAACTCAGGGAATAATACGCCTTGGCTATCAGACGTTTGGGGTAGTACTGCCATACCTATTAAAAGCGAGTTGTTGGGATTCAAAGCTACAAGTAAAATTACAGTTTCTACCCTGGGAACTTTTAACACCCTATACCTTATTCTTGGTGGCTGGTTGTGATTATTCAGGGGTGAGCAGTGTTCCCTCTAAGCTGAGTTAGTGTGAGCTAACTCACAGTTTCTTAGCCTCCGGCTCATACATTTTTGTCTTAGCTCAGGAAAGATGGCTCCAGAGCAAACTAATTTCTACAGAAGCCAAATCGCTCGCTCACAACTTTAATGCCAGTAGCTCACAAAGTAGGATTTTTGCTCACAGGACTCCACAGCTTAGAGGGAACATTGGGGGTGAGTGAAAGGCATTTAACTTGTAAAAAGGTACTCTTAATTAATGGCATATATCCAAAATCTATGGACCTCCTGGAGTGGTAATTTTTCTCTTCCCCATGAAGCCTCCTGAGGTCCCTGCAGGTTTGTTTCTGAGGGTCAGCAGGAGCAGCATAGAGGGCAAAATGAAGTCTGCAGTGGCAGGGCGGAATCAGTGGAAATTGCTGCCCCCTCTCCTGCAAGTGAAAATGCTGTTCTGTCGGAGGACACAGGCCAGTCTTTCACACTCTGCAGGGCTACTTGGCACCATAAAGCAGTTGTAGCACTAAGCCATGAGCCAAGGTCTTTCCCAGCTTTTGTGGCTGCTCTAGTTATATGACCCACATATAGCAAAATAGATGAGACTTATTTTGCCCACAATATTTTCACTTGCTATACTTATCACATGACAGGCCTTGTTCCTGGTAAACAAAGAAATCTGCTAAGGGGCCAGATAGCTATAGAATGAATGAATGAAAAAGTGTGTATCAAGCTTTTTGATTACAAACTCCAGGAGTTGCTCTTGAGAAGCAGAAGTGTGTTCTTCTGATCCTCGGGAGTCTTGATACTAGTGTTGTTAAGAGCCACTCTCTCACTTCCTCTTTACCCAGTTTCTCTGTGAAATCCTACAGTCCATTTCTTTCCCTCTTTTTAGGAATTTGGAGTCTGTTTGTAGCCAGTCCTGTTTTGATCAAAGAGAAATTCAAAGAGAGGAGGGACAAGAAGGGACACTCTGAAACCTTTCAGAATTTTACTCTGTAGATGCTCACAGGTGGGCAGTGTCTTCCAAAACCTTTCTATTTCCTGCTGGAGCACCACTCTGTGCTGTGTAATATAAAACAACTGGAAGGGCTGAAGTTACAAAAGAGTAGCTTGATTTCTCTTCAAAAAAAAATAAGAGAAAAATCCCTCTTTCAAAAGAGGGGGAAAAAAGAGGAATCATATGGCCATATATTAAATAGTGAATTTCGGGAAAAGACATTCCCCTCCTCATAACAATGCTACTTGACACATCTTTGTACATTACTTGTTCACCTGCCAGATTTTTATTCTTTCCTTCCTCCAAGAAGCCCAGGGTAGCACATGCAGTTCTCCTTTGTGGTATTTTTACAACAACCCAGTGAAGTAGGTTAGAGCGACTGTCCCAAAGTCAACCAAGGTGCTTTATGACTTTGTGAGGATTTCAGCTTTGCTCTCTCTTGTCCTGCCCAGTGCTCTAAACTCTGTACCATACTGGCTGTCACAGTATTCTCTAGAACAGGCATGTCCAACTTTGAACAGGTAGTGATCTATTTTTTCTGGCCAAAAGTGCCGGTGATCTACCACCATGAAAATAAAGTTTCAAATTAGGTTTTTACCCACTAAAGTTGGGTTCTACTGTCCCCCCCCCATTTATAATGCACCTTCTGTCATTTACTGGTAAGCAAAATAAGCCAAAACAAAACAGAGAGACGAAGATCCAGAAAGAACTGCGAACATTTTTTATTTTTTATTGAGTTATAACTTTCTTTAACTGTCTCAATAACTTTCTTTAACTTTTATTCAGAGTTATTTGTGTTAAATGTAGGTCAAGTATTGATCCAGGCTGATCTTGCGCAATCTTTAAAACTTCGCTCTTGCTCATTAGTGAGACCAAGTGGGGCTGGTGTTCTATCCCTGACCCCTCCGCGATCTACTGGTAGATCGCGATCTACCTGTTGGACATACCTGCTCTAGTAAACCTGTTTATGTTCCTCAGAGCACACTTGACACAGTGGCACAGCTAATCCTTGCTTCCTAATACAAGTGGGTATGAAAACACATTTGTTTGCTACTTACCTATAAATTTTTGTTCTCCCGTTTCTCCAAGGAGCACAAGGCAATTTACATAGTCCACTCCCTGCTTTACCCACTGTAACAACCCTGTTAGGTAGGTTAGGTAACAGGTCAGAGCCTACTCCATGGCAGTGATGGCTGTGAAGAAACAGCATGTTTCTATCAGCACTGCATCTGCACAGTGTAGACCTGTGGTATTCTTCCAAGTGATCAGAGGCCTCTTGGGTTCCAGCTTACATGAAGGAGGTGGGCTGCTTTGCAGTCTGCTGCATCATTTTACTAGACACTTAGCAGATAAAATTTCTAGCATCCTTTCCACATTGGACTCCACATGAGTAGTGACAGGATCGTATGGTCCCAGGGTGCCAATTTGTCCAGTTGTGCAAGATACCTTTCAGTTTGTCCAGTCTGAGGACGTGAACTGGATTCTTGGAATTTTGAGACCTATCACCTGCCTGAATGACCCTTGCGCTTCCTGGCTGCTTAAGTCTGCCCAGGGGGATTGGCAGGCTGAGTCCAGGAGATGGGCATATATTTGGATGGAAAATTATTCTTCCATGAGATAGATGTGCTGGGGATTGCTGACATAATTCTGAGCAATGAGCTTTCTAATAATAGTGCAAACCACTAGGACTTAATCATTACAGTGGGTCTAAAATGTCTGGGGGGGGGAAATTATTTACTTATTGAGATTTGAATCGTAAGCCAAGAAGCAGCTTGATCAGAGATTAGTCTAGCCTGAATAAAAATAGCACTAAACAAAACAAAGTAAATGTGCTTGATATATGCCAGAACAGGAGAAGTGGCAGCTACAAGGTTAGTATCTTTGATGGGCACAAGACATGCAGTGGCTCCAGAGGGCACAGCTCAGTTCACCTGAGGCCACGTGAGCTTCCCTGCTCTTTCCTATAAAAGGAAGGGGGAAGAGGCCGCTGGTAGGCTGGTTAACAGCTTCTGTTTGTAGTTCCATGGCTCTTCTTCAGTTCTGGTTTCTAATTATTCCTTTTGCTTAGCTGGTGAAAAAAGGGAGCAAGGGGTCCCCTTTCACCACCCAAAATGCTATGCTTGGGGCATCATGGGACCTGCACTGAAAAAAGCCGAATACAGCAAAAGTTCTATTATCTTGCTATTGTCCATAATCAAGGCTATGTATAGAGCTATCCTCTGTTCATTTATTTACATCTCTCCCCTCTGCCCCCCATTTCGTGGGCATCATGAAGTGGCTCCAGAGAGATGCTATGTTGGCTTATCGACTCCTTCCTCTTCATCCCTCCACCCTTTCTCCATCAGCTTTAAGAATATATTCAAGGCATCAGTGAGGTCTTTGGGGCATGACTGGGAGCCCAGCTGCAGAACAGATGTGAACCGGATCATTTCAGGATCAGCAAGCCAAATGAGGTTAACAAAGAATAGTGAGCTTTACGGCTCCCATTTTAAATTCTTTCAGACTTCTAGGCTTATTTATCTACCTGGGACAGAAAATGCAACACAGTGGAAATCCCTTGAATTAAAATGCATAGAGCTTAAACACAGAGAATGATGTTGGTTGGTTATTTTTGCTCCTGAATCCTTTTGATAGTCATTTCAACAGAAAAGATGATTAAAATGTACAGGGGGGATCTATACTTCGATCAGCCCAAGTTTTAAAGTTTTGTCTCAAGCTGTTTTTGAGAGGGAACCTTGCCTTTATACTTCTCCAGCTTCATTCCAGCAATCTCAGGATCCAATTGCATGCATTCAGGAAGTTGACTTTTCATTTGTGGTTGTTAGCTGGGATTCTTTTATTATTTAAGATAAGCCTTGAAATCAGCAGTAGTGCTGCTCTCCTAGAATAACTTCCTGACATTAGAAGTTGTAGATACCAGTGAAGATCAGACAGCAACAAGGAACCGATCATTAACTTATTCAGGTTTCAGAGATTACTGAAGTATGCAGAAGGTTGCTTTTTAAAAAAGATTATTGATTTGTTCACAGAAGATATATTTATTGCCTTGCCTTGACCATAGGTCTCAAGATAATAAGCATGAATAAGACCTTAATCACCAACTCATATCTGATGGTCATATTTGATTTTTAAAAAAATAGCTATAAAAGAAAACTGAACAGCTGTCTTCATCTGCCAGTGGTTTTCTGTGTTGTGTGTGCTGCCACCATGAGAACACTAAAGTCACTTTGTTTCTTCTACAGAAAAGCTTAATTTTTTGTTGATTGGATAAGTGGAAAACCCCACCTTAAAAACTAGAGCCAATTATGAGGTTTCTTGCAAATGGACCACTAGAACAAAAAACACAGACTATCCCAACTTTGTCTTTGCTACAAATGGGCACGAAGACATATTCCTGCATTTGCCCTCCAATGTATCATTTTGTATTTTGTTTTAGGTCAGGATATTTGAAGAACCTATAAAATACAGGAAAGATGGCATGTTGGAACCTGGAGCCCTTGCATCTGTGGCCTCTTTTCTCCACAGAACAAAAATTGTGAAGTACAACTGACTCCAGTGTCACAACAAAATAATAAATTCAATATATGCAACTGTAGATGTACAATGAACACACCAAATGCAGTTTGTATGCTTCTACAGATTTCTGGGTAAAGCCCAGGGTTTTGGGGTTTTTTTGGGGGGTGGGGTTGAGTATTTGTGTGTGTGTGTGTGTGTGTGTGTACATCCTGGAAGTCATGGTTGACTTCTGGCGACCCCTAGTGGGGCTTGGATATTTCAGAGAGGTGGCTCAGTATTGCCTGCCTCTGGTAAAGCCCAATTTTGAGTAAATCTTTCAACAGCTGTTAATTACAAGATTATCCCAAGATGTTCCTACTTATTTTTTCAGGATGTTTGGGTTTTTTTTGCCTTTTCTCTTGAAGAGCTCAGGGTGGCACACATTATTCTGCCCTCCTTCATTTTCTCCTCATAACAACCCTGTGAAGTAGAACGGGCTGAGAGAGAGTCTGGCACAAGTTCACTACTGAATGTCACGACTGAGTGGGGATTTGAACCTGGGTCTTTGAAGTCCAGCACTGTAACCACTATGCCTCACTGGCTTTACTTCTAACAAAAGACATAAAACTTGCAGAAGCGCTTTTAAGACAACAGTATTTCAATGCAGTTCATGAAAATTCTAAAAGCTTCAAAAAGCACTTAAGAAGAATATGCTGTAGCACTTGACAAATAATTCTGAAAGATACCACCAATTCCAACTCTAAATTGCATTTGGAAGGATCATTGTGTTATGTTTACATATATTTATGATTTTAGAAAAATGTTATAAAATTGAGATTAGTTGTGATTCACAATTTTTTTCTTCTGGATTTTGATTTCTTCCCTGACCCTCTCCGGTTTGTGCAGTATTTCCTCATGTACGTTGCTTTTGGTCTGTTGCATTTGGTTTCCTCTTTTTAAATCAATCACTAATGGGAGATCTGAAAGCAGGTTTAACTGTGTGGCTAAGAAAAACTATGACCCAGGAAGAGGGACTTTCTGAGTCGTAGCTCTTCTTCTTAGCCACATAGTTCATGTTTGATGGAAAACCCATGGATGTTGTTAGGCAAGCCAGAAGAGTCTCTCACCCTCCCACCTGCAGTTGGGGAATGCTAATTTGTTAATGCTTTTAACTTTCTTTACAGAGTTTTTTGCAAAGATTACTGAAATAACATATGTGAAGTGCTTCGAACACTTAAAAGTGCCATGTAAATGGTAAGTAATTCTATCAGAGTAGTTTTTCACGTCCCCCCCCCCCCCCCCCGCTGTTCTGATATTAAACTGTGTTATCTAGTGGGTGTGATTTTTAAATGTTTTGTTGATACATGTTATTAAGATCATGTTGTTAGGAAGTTCTTTCTTAAACAGGGTAAGAATTGTAAAATTTGAAATACATTAATTAATATACTTGTTTAAATGCATTTGTTTAAATATGGCATGTCATATTGGACTCCTAAAATACTTAGTATTTATATAGCTTGTTTCAGGAGTTTACACAGGCCTTATCTCAGTGATCCTTACAACAGCCCTGTTAGATAGGCCAAAAATCACCTCCGTCATAGGGGATGAGGTGAGATTTTAGCTGGTGACCTCCTCCAGGGCCAAGCCACTGTGCTAAAGAAGCTCCCAGCTGTGTATGTAATATCTAGAATGAAAGGAAATTTTTATATACAACAACTATTTACAAGGCTTCAAGGAAAAACAACTCTAGTACAAAAGCACAGAAAAGATTAATACAGGCACCCCCTGCTGACTGTACTAATATGAGCAATATCAAAGACTTTGGTTGACAAATTAGTTTTCCTAGCACTGCTAGCATTTTTAGTACAGCTACAAAGAGTTACACGTTTGATGCTGGGGGAGATAACTAAACAGTGAGCTAGTTAAAATGTTTATTTGTGTAGGAACATGTATTGTGCTTTCCCCAATGTATGACATAATTTAGTTTAAGCCATTTAGATTAGCCATCTGGGAAGGAGTGATGATGTATTGAGAGGCACCTACAAGACAGTTTTAGGGGCTTTCAGACAATCATTTTTACTGCAGAGTTAATGTACAATTGTTATATTTAGGTATAGGGAAAACACATTCCTCCCCAAATCCTTTTTGGAACCTTTCTCACGAGAATTGTTTCTTGGGAAAATGTTGACTTTCTTATGATTTTCATTCTGCAGGAATAAGGCGTCTGCTTCATTATTATTTTAACTACCTCTCTTTTCATGCTTTCCATTTTTTTGCTGTTTCTTTCTTTTTACATCATAATGTTAGGGTACCTGTTGGCTAGTGCCAGTGTCATCCCTGGTGGTAAACAGGACTGCTCCTCCCCTTTCTGGGAACTCCATAACATGTCCCTCTTTCACCCTCCCTGAACTCTTTCTTATTGTTTCACCCACACCATAGCTGAGTAAACAAACCTTTATCCACACCCACACATGCTATTGACATGTTGATTTCTTTGGGTAGCTCAATGGATTTGGTAATGTTTACCTTATGGGGACAGGCCTGAGAGATCAAGGAGACACTCATATATATCAATGCAGTACTTAGTCTGGGGACTCCGTAATGGACCAACCTAATTTTTAGGTCTTCTCTCTTTCTGTCTCTCTGTTTTTTTCCAGTGTAGTCATTCCATGAATTGATAGGGACATGAATTTGAGTGGTGCACAAAGGGGAAGAACTGGATGGCTTCCTGTTCTCTGCAGTGCCTTCCATACTGTCTGCATCCATGTATTTCTATCTGCAGATGATTGGGATAAACTGCACTCTATTAAGTCCAAGGGAGAAGGAAGGGGAGGGACAGCTGAACTGTCCCTCCCCAGTCTTGCAAAAGTGTGATCGCTTGTTCCCATAGCTGCTAATCCTGTGCTTGTAGTTTAGGGATGGAACCTATAAGCTGCTCCGGAGGCAGATAAAGAGGGGCTGAGGTCCCAGTCCTCTAGGTAACTAATTGGGTGGTGGCTAAGAGAGAAGATCGAGTTAATCCTGGAGTGAGAGGGTGAAGGATGTTGCCAGATGGAGACTTGGGGCACAAAGATTCTGAACTCCAGGAATCTGTACAGATCAATTTATTGTTCCCCTTAGCTTTTTTCAATTTATTTGACTCTCAACTATTGAAAATGTTCCTTGCCTCCTAGGCATGTTCAGTCTTCATCAGGCTGTTTTTGAAGATCCACTCCCCTTTTTTCTTTTGGTTAATTTACAAAGACATATCTTTCTGCATATCTGGGAAGTCCTCCAGGTATGTAGAGCACTACCTTGTCTGTAGCTGGCCCCAGTGTGAGGTTTGCACATCTGCACAGGAACCAGTCAGTTTACTATGAGATATAGTCATGTATTTGAGTGTGAAATCTTCTCCTATTCTAAGGTTATAAGAGATACAACCAGTTAGCTGTCAGAGGAGAGTGAGTACAGGAGAGTGAGTACAGTCTCAGATCTTGATTGTCTTTTCAGTTACATCAAGTGGGATTATTGCAGTTTGTTTTCACTATATTTTTGGTTTTTATTAGTGCGATTTGGATGGAGATTTGAGGGCCCACAAAAAAAAAGATGGAAAAAATTAGGGGGGAAAGCCACTTTTGTGAATCCCCTCCCATTTTTTAATGGAAAAAACGAGAAATTTAGGGGAACACTGGAAAAAATCCTATTAAATATTTTGTCATTGGAATGAGTGCAGTACTTTTAAAGACAAGGTTTTACTCATGCAAAATGTGTAGCAGAATCATTTTTATATTAGTCTACAGCAGTAGGTGAAGAATGGCCAAGAGAAGGCGAGAGAATGGCTGAGGGAATGAAAGGCTAGTCTAGGGGTGGGTGGCCAAACTTGCTTAATGTAAGAGCCACACAGAAGAAACGTCAGATGTTTGAGAGCCACAAGACATGAACAAATATTACACACCCGTTTTTATTGGGAAATATGCAAATTTGCTTTTTATTAACATTAAATGAGACTGCCAAAAATAAAAACAAAAGGGGTAAAAACAGATATTGATAATGATATTTATTTGTCCAATGATATTTGTAGGCTGGGGGGGGGGGGCTTTGAGAACACATTTAAAGTCTAAGTTGCTTTCTTTCTCTGCTCCCCACCCCCACACCTCAGGCCTACCCAGGGAGAGGAGCACTGGCTGGGGAAGGGAAGACCAATCAGGGAGGCATGCCTCCCTTTCGCTTCCCCAGCTGCCCTGCTGGAAGCAGCACAGTATGTGTGAAAGAGCCACATGCAGCTCCCAAGCCACAGTTTGGCCACTCCTGGGCTAGAGAATGGCTGAAAGAAGGCTTGAGAATGACGGGTTTTCATCTGTCTGTCCTGGATCCAAACAGTAAGGATGGGAAGAGGCATCTCTCTGTTTGTGCAACTGCTGCTCTGGTCTATGGTGGACTCCAGAGGGACTCCCTCTGAAAACTATTCTATGCCCTGAAGGGGCAGCAAGGATAGCTGGAGGTTCCCCCCTTGGTGCTTCTGTTGCTCTCCACCTCTTCTAGGTGGCATGGGGGACAATCTGCTTGAAGCAGATGAATGGCTTGAGCTGACTCTGTTCTAGTATCCTTGGCTAAGCATTCTGAATCACAGCCATTTACCATACCTTGAAATGTTGTCTCTATTGCAACTAGGACATTCATTTACCTAGTCAAATGTATGAGGGCACCGACTCCTACAGCATTTACTGTGTTCCTCATTTCTTCCTTTCTGTGTCTCAAGGTCACTCTTGAAATGTTTATAATATGTATTCAGTGCTAGGTGATTTTCAATCACAGTGAATCTGTGGATGGCTTTTGTTCTTTGTAGGTTTTCTAATTTATTGAACTCTGTGCCCACTTGGACATCTAGAGTAACATCACCTTTCCCTAGTCTTTCTGTGAATTTCATATCCAGAAATCTCACTGATTATCTCTGTTCCATCAGATTTCTGGTTTCCACTATCTCTATGTCCTCTTTTTGTACCAAGCTCTTGAACTCCCCTTGGCTTAAAGGCCTTCTGGAACTGGCATATATTTATAATTGTGTCTCTCTCCAAATGCCTGTTTGGAGAGTTTGGTGTAGTGGTTAAGAGTGACAGACCCTAATCTGGAGAAGTGGGTTTGATTCCCCACTCCTTCACATGCAGCTATTTGGGTGACCTTGGGTCAGTCACGGTTCTCTCAGAGCTGTTCTCTTGAGCCGTTCTCTCAGAGCTCTTTCAGCCCCACCTACCTCACAGGGTGTCTGTTGGGGGGAGAGGAAGTGAAGGAGATTGTAAGCCTCTGTAGACTCTGAGTGAAGGGTGGGGTATACAACTCCTCCTCCCCTTCTTCCCCTTCCTCCTCTTCCTTATTTGTAGGCCCTTTAGACATCCAATCATTTGTTACTGTACGCTTGTTGCCAACTTCTACCCTTATATCTGAAAATTTTCCACCATCATTCCTAATGGATGAGCCTTCTTGAACCAGATGCCCTTGGCTTTAGTTGGCCTCCCCCACCCCTGCTCCTTTTATACCAGTAATCGGTTTCCATTGCTGGTGAAGTAGAACTTTCTGGTTATGTTTGAAATACTAGAAGCCTAAATTCAGCTTTAGGAAAATTATGGCTGTAATGCCTAGTGGTCACTGATGCCAGTATATTGCACAGTGTGTAACCTCCATCATATTATCTCTCAGATTCTCCATGTTCAGAGGTGCGTCATTGGTCAGTACTGGAAATAAGATGCTGGACTAAATGGGCCTTGGTCCAGGCAAGAGAGGCAGTTCCTATTTTTCTGTTTGCTAGTGCACCTAAGAGGGCAGTGAAGTATGGTACTCTCCCCCCCCTTTCTTTGAAGCATCTTTATTCTGCTCTTGGGTATATCTAGGTTAGCAGACCATCTGTTGCCTTTTTTAAAAAGTGTTTGTTACACGGTCAAGGGAATTGCTGTCTGTTTATTAGCCCTGTGCTCTTTATGGCTTCTTTGATGTGGGGAGATTTCATCTTTGGCCAGCCCCCAAAAGCGTGTCTGCAGTTTTACCTTGGTTGGCAAAATGTCAGTTTGGGTTTCCAACATTCCACAAACAGCAGGAGGCAGATTTTAATGCTGCACATACATAGACTCCTTAATTATAGGGGGGGGGGGTTTGATGGTGCTCAGCCATCCATAAGGAGCCCTGCCTGCTGTTGAAATGTCATCTATAAAAACATGGCATAATTGAATCAGTAACACTTTGCCGGAAAGGTTAAGCTTGCATTCCTTTTTTTAAAACAGGAATGGATGCTCGGGTGTTAAATACAAGCTGTTCCTTTCTGTTTGCCTGTAGTAGAATGGCACACCCTGATGCTCTAGATGTGTAAAGTTGTAGTGGAGCATAAACTAGCTCCCACCCATTGCTAGTGGTAGGGATATCTTGCTCAAAGCAAACAGGGCAAGCCCATTTTGGCTCAGTTATACTAGTAAGTACGCTATCAGTAAAGTCTTATGCAGAGTTATTCTAGTCCAAGCTAGGAATTCCACAAATTTTGTACTGAACCTGTTCAGTAGTCAGACCTACCATATTCAAGCATGATGATCAGATGTGAGCTGATCAACCAGTTGGTTTGGTTGGTATCAAACACTTGAACGACTGCCAAACAGGTTTGCATTGGGTATTTTCAATACTGCATGTTTGCAAAATGGTGCCAGTCCAGGCAGGCTGGCAGCTGTTAACATCTCTAGAGACCACTTAAATGAACACCAAAGGGTAGGATTTTTTTAACGCAGCATTTATTTATGACTGCATTAATTGGGTTGTAGAACCAAGTTTGAGTCCAGTGGCACCTAAGACCAACAAAGTTTAATTTTGGGTATAAGCTTTCATGTGCAAGCACACTTCATCAGATTCAGTGTGCGTGCTCATGAAAGCTTACGCCCAAAATTAAACTTTGTTGATCTTAAAGGTGTCAACTAGACTCAAACTTTGTTCTGTTGCTTCAGACCAACACGGCTACCCACCTGAATTTTTTTGGGTTGTAACGGTTTTAACCATCTATGGCTGTATCCAAGCAAGTAGCCACCGTTTTCTCTTCGTGTTTTCCTTGTGGCGCCATTTTCATTAGAAAAAGAGACAAGTCTCTACACTTTCATTGCCAGGTTATAAGGAGAAAGGTGCAGGCAGGACATCTCCCCTTATACCTTTAAAATGAACAGGGTTAGAGATTTAGCTTTTAAATAAAATTAAAGTCGGGACTCTAGAGACCATAGCCTTAAATCATTAGAACACTAGTGTGAAATTACACAATAGCCATTACTGATTTAAATGGCGACCACATCTACATGAAAAGCCTGTTGCACTGTACTGCACCGATAGGAAGACAGTGAAGCAACTCATCCGATACCTTCTCATGGGTCAATGAACAGTCCATCCCAAAATCAGTTCCCTGTTTGCATCCCTAGTCCAAGCTCATCAAAATCCCTAGAGTAACTCTGCATAGGACTACACTGTCAGTGAGCTGTCTGGAAGTTGTACCAACACTGCTGGCTCTGCGGCAAAGAGAAGGCCTGAAAAACTTATTATTCTATTATTAGCAAACAGCTATCTTTAAAACATAAATAGTGCTTTGGTTTTTAAAATCAGTCCTTAGTCCAAATGTTTCTTACTTATTAGGAGAATCATGAGCATCTTCCTGACCTGTCCATAGCATGAATCTGTGTATGTTTTAACTGAGCTGTGGTGAGGCGCAGCATTCCCTTGCTTTGCTGAGTTCTGAAAATAGCAGTACGCAGCCATGAATTAAAAGACGCCTGCTCCTTGTGAGGAAAGCGATGGCGAACCTAAACAGCATGATAAAAAGTAGAGACATCTCCCTGCCAACAAAAGTCCGCATGGTCAAAGCAATGGTATTCCCAGTAGTCATGTATGGCTGCGAGAGTTGGACTATAAGAAAGGCCGAGCGCCGAAGAATAGATTCTTTTGAACTATGGTGCTGGAGAAGACTCTTGAGAGTCCCTTGAACTGCAAGAAGATCAAATCAGTCAATCCTAAGAGAAATCAACCCTGACTGTTCCCTGGAAGGCCAGATAATGAAACTGAAGCTCAAATACTTTGGCCACCAAATGAGAAGGGAGCACTCACTGGAGAAGACCCTGATGCTGTGAAAGATTGAAGGTCAAAGGAGACGGGGACGGCAAAGGATGAGATGGTTAGACAGCGTCATAGATGCAACGAACATAAAATTGAGCGAACTTCAGAGGACAGCAGAAGACAGGAGGGCCTGGCGTGACCTGGTCCATGGGGTCGCGAAGAGTCGGACTCGACTGTGCGACTGAACAACAACAACATTTGTCTCTTGATTGACAGTGGAAGTTAGGGCCAAAAATTGAACATTTCTGTTGCTAATAATCATACATTGGTAATATCCTCAGTACTCCACAGCCTTTTGTTGTTTGTTTGACCTAATAGAGTTTATGTTATTCTCATCTTGCTGATGAGACTCAGTGACAGCAGAAGTAGACTTTGAACCCAGGACTCCCAAGTTTGCATTCTGGACTGCATGCTCTAATAATATCATTTGTTGCGATTTAGATAGGTGCTTTGCACAATGTGAAGTTCTGTGTATGAATTAACATATTGCACATGTGTAGGTTGCAGTTAGTGATGGAGGCAGAGTCTGAAATGGAGGACACTGAATGTTTTGGTATAATCTTCTGGATACCTTTGAAATCATAATGAGAGATCCCTAACTTCCATGTCAGTCCCAAATGGATCCCCTTTGGCTCTCTAGCATACCCCTAGCATCTTCCTTGCTGCCTTTAGCTTTTCTAAACTTTCTAAAGGTCTGTGATTACCGTGCTGAAACTGGCTCAGACAAAAGATCCAACACAAATCAGGTCTCAGAAAACGCAGAGCAACACTGTGATGAAACTGGTTTGGTGACGGAATCATGACAAACATATGTGGAATAAAAATTTAAGTGTGGGGAAAATGTGGAGTGAAGGTGGAGAGTGATGTGGAACGCAAATTCTCGAAGTGCTCCAAATGCAGGGCAAAATACCAATGCAAAAAAGGCAGGTGAGCAGCAATGTTAGGGAGTGTTCCAAGCAGCATTCCTCACCTTCAAGAAGTTTGGGAAAGAAAGGGGAGCAGCAAGGAGGATTTTAAAGGAGTCAAGAGTGCCAAAGAGATGATCCTTAGAGCCCTTCTCTTCCCATTTTCTTTCAGAAGTAACGTAAAAGTAGACTTTATAAGTATAAGAAAAGGAAGGGCACAACTGGAAGTTCTCTTAGCCAGGGACCACCAGGGCGTGACTCTAGACCCAGTTGCACTTGTGATTATACCCACACTCTCACAGCAAGGTTGACCCAGAATGGGTCCAGTTCTAAACAGAATTAATTTAGGGTGTCTAGAAGGTTCCTTCCTAATTAATTCAATTTAAACGGCTCCGTGCCAAAATGGATAAGGTTAGGTCCACCCATCGCTAATTACAGTGTGTGGTAATCCTATCGGTATGTTAATAGTTGCCAATAGCAGCTTTGCCTTATGTTTTCTGTAATTTCTACAGCACATGCATACAGTGATTTGTGTGCTTGTGCACACACACACACAGGATGATCATATCTATCCTCATGCCTGTAATGTGTGTATTACTCTGAAGCTATTGATTTTTATTATTTTTTTTACATTGAACTGTTTTGTATGCAGGAGTTTTATAACAGAGTAAGGCGGCCCCATACTGGTGGAATGAGCTCCCGGAGGAGATCAGGGCCCTGCGGGATCTCTTGCAGTTCTGCAGGGCCTGCAAGACGGAGCTCTTCCGCCAGGCTTTCAACTAGGGAGCCGCCACCATTATAGAGACCTGGCCCTTGGTTTTGACATCTAGCCTGTGCTTCAGGAAGATCATAAGCAGAATGACTGTTCGACGTCTGTACATTCTTAAAGTAAGCCATCTCAAACAAACAACTAAGTAACCATTACCAGCACTTTATGAACTTGAATTGTTTTAGATGATTTTATGTTGTTTTAACTGTTATTTATATATTGACTGTGAGCCGCCCTGAGCTTGCTTTGTGGGGAGGGCGGGGTACAAATTAGATTAATAAATAAATAAATAATAAATTTGTGAATTCAGGGCATCTGTTTGCCTGGTACAGAATCTTCTGGGGTTTTGGCACTAGAATGATTTTTTCCCCCCAGGCATTTTATTGGTTTATTTATTTTATTTTAAATATATGTTTAAATATATCCCTTACCCCCAAGCATTGTTAGTCCCATGTGATATTCATGAGTAACTGTACATCGCTCAGAGCCGGCAGCTCTGCATGGATTGAGCGATTAATAAATGGAAAGATTATTATTATTATTATGTATAATGGTCTTTTTGCATGGCATCTTAGAACTCAGGTTGGGTAGCAAAAATGTAAAAATATAAAACAAATTGATAAAATAAACATTGCACATAAATACCATGATGTTGGCCATATAAATCTTGTTGTGCCAAACAAAGGGGCAGCTATTAGTCTGTAGTTTTATCCCTGCTAATGGTGGCCCTTTGAATTAATGACCTCCAAAACATCCTGTAATTAACAGCTGTGCAAACTGAGAGCCATGGCCTCCTTTATTGAGTCAGTCCGTCTCATATTGGGACTTTCTGTTTTCCTGCTGCCTTCAACACTTCCTAGCATTATTGTCTTCTCCAGTGAGTCTTTTGTCTTCTCATAATGTGACCAAAATATGATAGCCTCAGTTTGATCATTTTGGTTTCTAAGGGAGAGTTCACGCTTGATTTGATCTGGAACTCACTGAGGAATAATGCACCTTTCTGGGAAGAATAGAGCTGCCACATGGCAACATTCAGGGAGTGGTGGTCCTTCAAGTATGGGGTGGTTTATTTGTTTGTTTTTCCACATTGTGGCTGTGGTCCCCTTTTTGATACCATTAATTTGATCTGACTGAGACCCCTAGGTGTATACCCACTTAGTATTTTGATGCTTGCTTTTTCTTTTTTTAAAATACTTTTTGATGCTTGCTTTTTCTTTTATACTGTTTTGCTGGTTTAAGATATTTTATTTCTTATGCTACTGTAGGTGCTGATTTTTAAGGTATTTTCTGCCATTATTTGGTAGTTGATATTGTACGGTTTGCTAGTATTTATGATTTTGAATGGCCATTGTCCTTTTAAAAATTGTTTTATCTTGTTTTTTTTAATGGTTTTACCATAAACTGCCTTAAAAGATACTGAGAATATGGGGTGTATACATACCAATATTATCACTGTTGTTGTTGTTGTTGGTTACTGCAGGAAATCTGTATTGTGGATGAAGTCCTAATGTTTACACTGGCAGGGTTCCATCCTTTTTTCCCTCTACTCTTTTATCTAATTAGTAGGATGTCCAAGTAGGTCTCTCACCCACTTTAAAGCCTTTTAAAAACAAGCTGTTTTGCTATTAACCAATTTATCGCTAGTACTGTGCAAAATAAAAAAGCGGCGCAAATGAAAGCCACACAAAATGCCTCTCATGTAAATGAGTATTACCATTTGTTGACTCAGATAAATGATTTGGCACATGTCCTGAAAGGCTGAGAGCCATATATGTTAGCAAGTTCTTGCTACTTTTGACTAACTTGACATTCTTAATTCGTCTCATGCTATATTGTAACATCTTGTATTGTGACTAAGGGATGTAATTAACTTTAGTCAACCTGTATTGGAAGAAATGCTATGAAAGATTTAAAATGAAGAGCTAAAAACAGTTATTACTTCAAACAACATGACTGATATATTAATGGGTTGGATCCAAAAGTGACCTTCTGTTCAGTGATGATTCCTTCCGGAGAGGAATGGAAAACTTCCAGGAGTGGAAGGGCACCTTTGCATTCAACCCTATGGTTTGAATTCAGACCACTTTATTTCAAGTATTTACATAGGGTCAGCAAACTCCAGGTGAGGCCTGCGGTTCTCCCAGAATTACAACTGATTTCCAGATGACAGAAATCGGTTCCCTTGGAGAAAATGGCAGCTTTGGAATGTGGATTTCTCCTTCCCGAATTCCACCCTCCCCAGGCTCCACCCCCAAATGTCCATGAATTTTCCAACCCTGAGTTGGCAAGCTTATACCTATGTTATTCCTTTCTTAATCAAATCAGGGAGTAAGTTGTGTACAGGTTTTCAATAAATGTACATAGAACATAAATCATTAAAACAATAATAGATAATGCAGTCTAACCTTGGAAGAGAACCAAATAAATAATGTTAGTTGGGGAAGCCAAAAGCTTTTCCAAACTAATATGTCTATCAGGTGAACAGTTTTCCTGGGAAGGGTTTTCCAATTAATTGGACCCAGAATTGTGAGTTCTTGTTACTCCTTAAGTTTTTAAATTTCTGCTCTTGAGATCAATGGGACTTAATGAAGTGCTTAATTTTGCTGGATTGTATCCAGTTTCTTTTGCGTATGCAATACATATAAATCTGTTATCACTTGCATCTCTTTGCTTGCATCTCTTTGCTTGTATCAAGTCATATACACAGTTCGGTTCAAGGGGCTATTGGTGCTGAAGCATTTTCAGCCTAAGATAACTTTTATTAAAATATGGTTTTTTTAAAAAAAACCCACAACCCTGTATTTTAATACAGCAGTTAAAGAGATGGCACTGCAAACCTACATAGAGTTATACACTTCTGAGTCCTTTGAACTCAGTGGTGCTAGAAGGGTGTAGCTCCCCTTAGGATTCCACTATAAATTAACCTTTTAAACATTGGTTTTAACTGATGAATGTGTAAGTTATTTTTTAGTTCATTAGAAGAAAGTGTCACCTGCCTTTTCCCATGCTAACTATAAAAACATATAGAATGAGGAAGGGGAGCTGATTGGATGCCAGTAGTGTGGAAAACGTCATGTCACATGAGGGCCCAGTACAAGAGTCCATTTTGCAAGAGGATCAACAACAATGATCAAGAATGTTAGCCCAGGCAAGCCCGATCTTTTCAGACCTCGGAAGCTAAGCAGGGCCGACCCTGGCAAATACTTGGAGGAATACCAGGGCCAGGTCGCAGAGGCAGGTTATCAAGCCACCTCATAGCCCAACTAGGGGTTGCCAGAAGTCACCATGACTTCCAGGCTTGCAAGCGCGTGCACGCACACACACACAAATACTCCCCCCAAAAAAAAGAGAGGGAGAGAAAGAATGATCAAGGGGTTAGAGTGCCTTTCCTTTCAGGAAAGGCTAAATATTTATTATTTTCCAGTTTTTAAAAGGAGAATAGATAAAGGTTTGTAAAATTATGCTAGGTGTGGACGAAGTGATAAGAACGTAAGAAGAGTCATGCTGGATCAGACCAAAGGCCCATCTGGTCCAGCAGTCTGTTTCCATAGTTGCCAGCCAGCTACCTCTAGGATGCCTTCAAACACGAAGACTGCTGCAGCATTGACGGAGAGAACTCTTTCTCCCTCTCCCATAATATTAGAACTCAGGGACACCCAATTAAGCTGATGGGCAGTAGATTCAGGATAGACAAGAGAAATTGCATCTTTATACAATGCATAGTCGATGTGTGGGACTTACTGTCACAGGTTGTAGCAATGGCTTGTAGTTTAAAGGTGGGCTTTACAAATTTATGGGAGTTAAGGACCAACAGTGTTTTAGCAGTGATGGCTAAAGAGCCATGTTTGGAGGCTGTGTACCTCTGAATAGTAGCATGGGGGGGATCATCAGAAGGGGAATGCTTTGTCCTCTGTGTCCTGTTTATAGGTCTTTCAGGAGCATCTGGTTTAGCTACCATGAGAAACTGGTTGCTGGACTAGATGGAAAATTGGCTTGATGTGGCAGGTCTCTTTTTTGAGGTAGGCAGGGATAGTTCAGCAAAGAATCTGTGGTTCTTGCTGGACTCATATATCCCTGTCTTTCCTATTTCCATTATTCTTGCAGTGGCAAAAATCAACAGCTGACCTCAATAATGAGGGGTCCAGTTTCACAGCCCTCTGAGTAAGATGCCCCTAAATATCCTCTCTGCATAGTGGGCTTAGGCTCAAAAATGGCTGGTGGTTTTCTGGAGTGGCGAGTAATCCAAACTATTCAAACCTAACCAATGAAATATGCAATGTTAACCAAAATCATTAACTCACAAGAAGGTGGAAAACAGGGAACCCGCTAAACTGAGGGTTAGAAAAGCCAACAAAGCAAGAAACCCCCCCCCCCAATTAAAAACAGGAGATAAAGTCTTCAGAAGCACAAAAAAGGAAAGGCAAAAAACCCCCAAATATTACATCCAAAACAATAATGAAAATAATACCTCTCCCCTACTTCCCCCTTCCAGCCAATTCATGACGTTAAGGTAGTCAGAAGTTGTTCCGGGAAGCCTTTGACTCCCTACCCGATCAGATGCCGCATAAGGTGGATGATTTGGCAATATCAGACTGTACACCCATACACCCATTAAGCTAGGATTTCCACATATGTTCATCATGTACTACCATAGCAAAGAGTAACTGGTAAATACCAACTTCAAACCATGGTATCAAATTCTAATGACTTCACTAAACCATTGTTTAATTAAACTATGGTTTAATGTGATATATGAACTGAGGGCCTAATTGCTTATGCTTTACATGCATCTTCCCTGAGTCCTGGAGATCAGACAAGTGTTCTAAGTTCTGTTCCTAAATGCTTGGAGTTCCTAAATGCTTGGAGGCCGACTTTGAATGGGATGACAGTGCAAAGGTATAGGGGTTTAAACGTTTCCTGTGTGCCATTTTATTGACTTGAAATGGCCGATTATTATTGAAAAGGTATGTAACCTTTCCCAGTGGGTAAATAGTACCCCCTGGAACCATTTCAGGTAGAAAAAATGATTATGGGGGAAGGCTTTAGGCCCCCTTTCCCTATGCCCCATGGTTCTGATCCAGTTGGACCCTTGCTTGGCTGGGAATTGAGTTCTGAGCATAAAATTTGCAACATATGGCTGATTACCAGGAAATCATAATGTAATTAAACTGTGTGTAGAGACTCTTCAAAGAGCAACCTTTGGTTAATTCTCTGTATGAACACTACGTGCATAACCTTAGTTTCCTTCTGAAAACACATAAAGAGGTTTTCCAAAAGTTGTTTCCACACACACACACCGGTCCTATTTTGGTCTCTGTTTCTCTCTCTCTTTCTACTTTGCCTGACTGCATTTGTTAAAGTAACTTCAGGCCCTCTTTTAGATTTCAGAAAATAGGCCCAGGTTGAAATCTTCAGATTCAACGATTGGTGCCAGAGATAAATGCTAAACTTGATTTTCTTCTTCTAGGATTCATTTCTCCCTCATCTATATTTTCATGCTGTTAACAAGGCATACTTACCATACCCTGCCAGTCTGGACTGATGAATCTAAGGGATAAAACAGGTAGTTTCTAATCTGATTATTTATTTTCATCAACTTGGGCAGCCTCCCCATTCTTGTGTTCTTCCATTCTTTTTGGATAAGTATGTTGCTTGACTCTCTCTGCTCTTCCTACCCATTTTCTGGTCAGGAGGAAAATGCGGGTGTATTTACATAGGGCTGTCTTCAGAACTGAAATAGTCCAATATCACTTCTGAAATAACGTGTTTGATTTGCGTGCATTTAAAAAACTAACATAACTTGTATCTTCTGATTTTTGTTTCCCAAGTGCCTGGGGCACCAGTGCAGCTTGTGGTACAGGGGGGATGTGGGCAACTTCAGCCTCCTCCTTGACCTGAAAGGTCTCTGGGTGGGTTTTATTTGCCTCATTGAGGGAATGCACATGTAGCCCATCAGTACACATGCAGCCCCCCCCTGGGGTGAATAACCCTCCCCCCGTGGCTGTTTTGAGTCAGGGAAAACGGTTGGGGAATCAAAATCTCCTGGACATTCCAGGCCCCAGAAACATCAAATTTGCGGTTACCAGAGCTAGGGCGTTCTCGGTGGCGGCTCCTACCTGGTGGAATGAACTCCCAGAAGAGATCCGGGCCCTGCGGGACTTGATGCAGTTCTGCAGGGCCTGTAAAACGGAGCTCTTCCGCCAGGCTTCTGAGTAGGAGCTGCCGCCACCACCACCATCATTACGCCATCATCATTATGTCACCATCCTCACCATCTTTCTATCTACACCCCCTTCATTAGTCCCGCAAATTGACCATCTTCAGAGCAGGAACTATTGGGGGTGCGAGACGTGCCTGGCAGAGGTCAACGCTGTATGGACGTATATTGTTGCTGCTATATTTATTGTTATAACTGTGGTTTGTTGCTAATAATTTTAGACTCCCATCTTGAACTTTTATAGTTAAATAATTTTGGAGCACCGTAAAGTAAATTTTAGTGAAATTGTATTTATTGTATTTTATATTATTCTGTACTGCTTTAATGTTTTAACTTGGGCATTCGTGCCCCTTGTGAGCCGCCCTGAGCCTTCGAGGAGGGCGGGGTATAAATTTAAAGATAAATAAATAAATAAATAATTGGGTGGGGGAAAGCCTCAATCCTTTTGTCCTATGGGAACACCATGGGGCCCATGTGGGGAACAAGTTCCCTTACAGCTGTCATGGGACTGTCTGAGTCAAAGTCATGTTGGGGGATCCCAGACACAGCATGTTAAAAATCATAATGTGTAGCTTGGCCCTGTAGTTTCTCCTGTGATTGGAACCTGCATCAAACCACGGTTTCACTCCCTGGTTTGGAGGCAAGCTACAGCTTAGGCAAATTGTAGTTTGTCTGGTTTGGACATCGTGGCAAACTCTGCTTTAGTCAAGGAAAGGAAGGAGTCGGAGAATGCAAGGGGAGGAGCAAAACTGCCCGCCTGCTGTCTATTCCCAGTGCCCAACCCATGTGTTCCCAAGTATGTGGGTTTTTAAAGACCCATGTATACATGGATCTTTCACTCTTTAAACACTGGTATAACACTTTCAGCATGGGCTTGTTCTTCTCTGTTGCCTTGGTAGCATTCCATTTTGTGCAACTTACTTGGCTATTAAATTATCAGAAGCCGTGGTTGCTGTGCAGCCAAAAATATTTGGTTGCACCCACCAAAGAATGCTCCTGAGGCAATGGGTGTGGTTCTATGGACTCATCAGTGAAAGTGCTTTTTAGCTTCTGGGATTCTGGTTGGCTTGTTACAGTCAATGACAGAGGCAGATGCCCAAGGAAATCTCATGATTAGCTCTGGTGGAATTGTGTCTTCGGGGAGGAGTCCTCTGGGTGGCATAGTCATTGGTGAAATAAAAAGGGTGTGGAGCAAGATTGTGGTTTGGATGTTTGCTTGAGCCCATTTGACAGATTTGGAATGTGATCACTCATCATTGATCTGGATTGAAGACTCTTGAGTTCCAAAATACAAGCTGCCAATTGCAAAATTCCCTTTTTCTCCTTTGGCTGTACTAAATAAGTTAAGAACATCTCTGTTTCATCCTTATGCTTCATGAGTCTTTTAAACACAAAATGATCATGCTCAAGATTTACTCATAGATTTTAAGGATAAGCCTCTCCTGATTCAATGTTATATGCTTCCATATAATGCTCCATGTTAATAAGTCTGCCAGTTGCCCACCTTCTTTTAAGATACTTTGCTGTCCTTTGGGGCATGTGTCATGAAAACTCTCCAAATGAGAAATTTTTCCTCCAGGAAGGTGGATGCCATATGGAGACTTCATTGCCTTTGTGACATCAAAACCAACTCCCTTCCATTTTATAAATATTCCCTTAGTTGTTCTTGACACTACTCTAAAAGGATTTTGTCACTCAGTGGCTGGCTCGGTCACCTAGCCATAACTATGACTATGCATGGCACCAGCCTTATAGGGCAACAGTTGCAGTAAACCAAAATATATTTTAGTATTTTAATTCAGTATATTTCGGGTGTTTTTATCCCTCCAGAGCTGAGGTGGATTTATGCATGAGCTAAGTAAGCTACAGTTGAGGGCCTCAGATAATGAGGGACTTCGAAATAAAAATAATTTTTTTTTACTGATTTTCCAGTTTTGATAATGCTGTGGGGCCTCTTACACAGCTTTGGGTATCAGCGTGTCTTAGCCTGGTCGTGATCCTGAACCTCTTGGGGTGGAATGAATTTGACGTTTAAATAAATTAGTGACTAACAAAACCCCCACAGTGAATAGTTGATAAAATGCCCATTTCATAGGACTGGGCAAGGCTTTTCATGCCTTGACAAAAATAACTGGTGTTTTTCTTGTGTTCCAGAATTCTGTATTGTGTAAACGAGCTGATGGATGAAGATGAGAAGGACAGGGCAAAGAGGTATGGATTGAAGCTCACCCTAAGATAAAGGCAGCAAGTAGCCAACAATCTTTCCATTTGTAAAACTGTTAATAACTGTTAGTGCCTCTTCAGGTAACACTGGCCAGACAACCTTTGGTGTAAGTGAGAGCAAGTTGGGTAGCATGCAATGCATTCATTTGCATCATGCATGACAAGGGTGACTGGGGATGACACTATCGGACTATTGTTAGTCAAAATGTTGTGACCTTTTAGATACTTGGAATGAATGCCTGGTGTGTGTGGATTTACCTTTTATCTTTCTCTAGAACTGGGTGATGCATGACAGTGCTCTTATTTTCCATTGTGACAGACTATCTCAAAAGGGTTTTTGTTGTCTAAGAACATAAGAACTTAGACTCAAGAAGCTGCCTTATACTGAGCCAAGCCTCTGGACTTTCAAAGTTAATATTGTCTATTCTGAATGGTAGCAGCTCTCCAGGGTCTCAGATACAAGTCTCTCGCATCACCTACTACCTGGTTCTTTCAGCTGGATACTCTGGGTATTGACATGGGAGATGTCTTCATGCAAAGCGCATGATCTACCACTGAGCCACAGCCCCTCTTTATAGATGTTAGATCTAGAAGCAGTAGCCAAGAGAATACTGTGCTCTGAAGATCTTTTATCTGAGAACATAAGAAACCTGCTGGATTAAACCAAGGATCAATCTGGTCCAGTATCCTGTTTCCAACAAATACCAGCAGTGGAAGGTAGGGCTGGCAAGGATATGAGAAACAGCAACCATTGTCTATCCCTCCTTTTGTGGATTCTACCCCCCCCCCCAAGCTGTGATACCTGATCATGGTTGTTCCGTGGGACCAGCTCTTTCTCAGGAAGCCCATAAGCTGGTCTTGATGGCAAGAGCCCATCCTGTTATTTGTCAGCCAGCAACTGCTTTCGATATACTGCCTGTGGACAGGGAGGTCTTATTTAGTATTATGGCTAAATGATTGTAAAAGACTGACGATGTTTATATGCACCCTTTGTTGGTTTTAAAATAGTTTTGTGTTTCAATTGACTTAGGGCATCACGCAACAAATCAGAGAAGAAGAGAAGAGACCAGTTCAATGTCCTCATCAAGGAGCTATGCACCATGTTGCAAGGCCATGGCCATCCTCTCAAGATGGACAAGTCCACCATACTGCAGAGGACCATTGACTTCCTACAGAAACAAAAAGGTACTTTAATTGCAGGCACCCCTTACCACCACTTGTGTGTGCTTCTCTTCATGGGGAGCCTTGCAACATGGTGGTGGTGGAGGCTGTCTGCATCTTTAAAAATGGGGATGGTGAAAGGGATGCACATCCGTCCGACAAAAAATATTTTTTTAAATGTGGAAAACCTCTTCAAATGGCAAGATACTGGTGCAAGGGTAGGAATAACTATTACTTTTCAAATAAATACATTAAAAAAGCTACACAATTGCTCATAGGGTAGTATGATTTCACATTTATCCCTTGTATGTGTATAAAGTGCTGTCAGATTGCAGCCAATTTATGGCAACCCTGTACGATTTTCAAGGCAAGTGGAAGTGAGTAAGCAGAGGTGGTTTGCCATTGCCTTCCTTTGCAAAATCTTCCTTGATTGGTCTCCCATCCAAATACCAACCCTGCTTAGCTTTCAAGATCTGACAAAATTGGGTTATACTGTACCATTCCACATCCATCTGTTACAAGATATTTTAGAAGATTCCTTTAATAACAGTTGAAAATTTTGAAGGGAGTAGAAGATTGTCTCAGCCTTAGTAATGTTATATGCTACAACCTTACTTGGGCTGGAAACCATGATATCTGTTATATACACATTTGTGTGGTGCACGATAATCTATTCACACTACAGTGCTTTGTGTATTCCAACATACTTTCAAAATGTGCATCCTCATCCACATGTAACTTGTAGAATGTTAGCACTGCAGTTGCATATGACTGGTTCGTAGCTGTGGGCTTTATCTACATCCTCCTGCTTGTTTGGGTGATAATTACATCCCAAAGATTATCTCTAGTTACTGCTTAAGGACAGATTCTTAACTACCTATAGACAAAACTCAGCAGTTTTCTCCTGGAACAGCACCCAACGATCAGATATACTGTGGTTTTGTCTTTTGGAACCCATATCAATTCCTGATGTATTGAAGACTAGGGAGAAGGCTCGTTGTGGTAAGGAAGACAACGGGCCCTAGCAAGGTCATGGTCCCCTCGTCTCTTCCCAGAAGTAGTTGCCCTTTTCCCGGACCTGCTCAAGGCAGCGGCGGGGGAGAGCACCAGCTGTCTCCCCCCCCCCCCTGCCCAACGGCCCCCCGGGCCAGGCTCTGGCCTACCCCCCCACGGTCGAGATGTCGGCGGGCCAGGGCACCCTACCTCATTCGTGGCAGTCCCTGGGCCCACCCACTTGAGGCCCCGGCGGGCCAAGCTGGCTGGCCTGGGCCATTCTCTTGGTGTGGCTCTTCCTGCCCTCAGCAGCAGGGGCTGCATGAGGCTCATCGGCCTCACTGTCCCCCCCTCCCCATTTGAGGCCCTGGTGGGCCAGGGCGCCCAGCCTCGCCCTTTCCGCTGGCGTGGCTCCCTGCAGCCTCAGCTGCCTCGGCAGCACCAGACTCACCCGGCTCATCGCCCCACCACCACTGGAGGCCCTGGCGGGCGAAGCCGCCCCACTTCGTCCCTTCCCTCGGCGCGGCTGTCCTGACCCCCAGCGACAGCGGCAGAGTGACCATCCTCATCTCTTCTCCCTCCCCCTCGAGCGCCTGGCGGGCCAGGCCAGCTGGGCTCGTCCCTTCCCTCGCCGCAGCTCTTGCCACCCTCCAGCGTCAGCGCCAGAGTCACCGGAGCATGTGTCCTGTGTGCCTGAGGTGAAGTTGTTTTGTGAGTTGAATTCCGGCGCCTGCTGCCTCTGTGGGCGGGACGTAGCTAACCTAGCCAGTGGCCAGGGACCCGTTTGTGAGTGGCAGTCCAGGCGGCCAACTGATTTTGGTGTGAATCGAATCCTTCCACCCCATAGAAGAGATGCCACCCGAAATCAGCTTTATAATATGGAGAGAAGATGTTTATGTTAAACAAAGTCAAGGTACTTTTCATGCTCCCCACTTGTGCACTAAGAAGTTACAGGAGCAATGCTGCCTTTGAAGGAAAGAACATTGGCGATTTATGGGATTTTGTAGTAGCTTTATTTACAGATATAGAAGTAGTACACAGGCAGAGGTAAAGAAAGGCTCTAATATTGCAGCAGATCCACTATCACATCATACCCCTGAGAAAGGGAGAGAGATTCTGTACCCCCAAAGCTGTGTCTGTCTGGTTGAATACAGATATTGTGATAAACCAGAGTTTATAAGCTTGATCAAACTCCTTTAGTGTGACGTTTGAATGCAGGCTACTGAACAAACTGTGATTTATTGGTGGGTGCTGGGATTCTAAACCACAGATCACAGAGAGAGAAGATCAGCTTCATTTGGCTGTTTGTGCTTTCTAAGGATTCCAGCTCCCTCCATGTGCCCCATTCTCTCTAGTGATGACTGACCAAACTGTAATGTGCTTCGCAGTCTTCAACCAAGGGGAAATGTAAAAGGCAGTGCAATGGCAGGAGAAAAAGGCAATCTGTTTTGTTTCTGAGTACAGTTTGGGGGATGCATTGAAATGGCTGGACAGTGAGCGGATGAGGAAGGATGGCTAAAGATTGGTGTAAGAAAAAAAGAGAATAAGAGCTGTGATAAGAGTTAAAAATTCAGTAACTCCGCTAAGACAGTGAGGGGAGACTGATGATCCTCAGACAAGAATAAGGAAGAATAGGCTTGGCTTCTCCTAGGCGTCTCCTCCTTCACCATTCCTCTTCTGCTTATTGCTCCTAACTAATAATAAACAGGCTTCTTATGTTGTGAGGTTTTGTCAGCAACCTGGTAATGCAAGGGTGCACAATTGCATCTGGGAATTCTGTTTTGAGGCCAGAAAATTTTTGTTGCGGGGCAACAAGGGGGCTGTTTAGTACAGTGGAGCTGACAGTGCAGGAGGGCAGGCGGAGGGTGAGTGTGGGGTGCAAGGGAGGGAGAGGCGGAGATGGGGTGGAGGGTGGCTGGAACCCCCAGGATCAGCTTACTGTTCCTTTTGCACGGTGCTTGGCTGGGAACAGAAACTCCAGATCAAGGAGGACACCTGGTACAAAACTGCTGGAGATCTCTCTCTCTTGAGGGGGGGGGGGAGCGTATCACTCAGGGAGGGAGAGAGCGACAGATGTCTGCCTACTGCTGGCCGGCTAGCCAGACCTGCAGTGACATGAGTGGTTCCAACTCTGCCCGCGGGAGAGGTGCAAACAGAGGAGGTGGAGGCTGTGGCACTTTTGGCCCCTGACCTGACCTTGCTGAGCCGAGCAGGGCACTTTCCCCACCTGGAAAGGGCAACTGACCTGCCTGTGTGGCGCCGGGATGCCTGCATGGTGGTCACGGGGAGGGGGGGGAGCGGTGGGCTTCCCTTCTCTGAGGGAAACGTCCTGCCCCACAGTGGCACGAAAGAAGCGGGCCTCGTGAGGAGGAGGGCCTGTGCTGCGGTGGCATGGCTGCTGAGCAAGAAAGAGGCAGAGAGAGGGAAGAGCCACGGCACACAGCCAGTCAGGCCTGGATAAGGGCTTGGGGGGGGGGTGCCTCTAACCCTCCTCTCCACGGAGAATCGCCCCAGGCCTCCTTGCTGGGTTTTTCTCCCCCAGTCCTGGCTTTGGTGGCCTCTGGGTGGGCACATGCATGGCCACTTCACTGCCAATCTTGACCCCACTGGAGCAGGCAGCCCTCAGCCAATCCCAGGCACCAGACATCCCCCTTGGAAGCCCGCCTGCCTCCAGCCCCTCTGCTTCTCCCCTGTGCTTGCAAGGCTCTGGCTTGGCTCGCGCCTTGCTGGGAAATGGGGGGAGGGCTCTGGCTTGGCTCGCGCCTTGCTGGGAAATGGAGGGAGGGGGTCCCCCATGGCTACAGGACTCCCTGGAAAAGAGGAAGATAGCTTACATAACTGGGATTTATGAACAAACTATGTTCAGTTACGTACATTTGGTATCCTAACCTGGGTTCATTCAACAAACTGGTTTAAACAAATCACATTTTGTTTGAATGCACCATCTGTCTTCAAAACGCAAACCTGCTGTTTCTCTCGCTCTTTGTCTTTCTCATGCATACACACACATATACATATACACAGCCGCCTTCCCTCAGCTGGGAGTTGCCACCTTCTCCAGGTTTTCCTATGTAGTTAATGGAGCTATCAGGACAATCTCTTAACAGTTAGTACCTATTGAGAAACATTAACATTCTTGGACCACAGGGCCTGACTCCCAGCAGCAATTTAGGCCAAGCCAATTTCCAGCCATCAAACACACAACAGTGTTATCTGACTAGTTTTATTGTTGTCCCTTTCAGAAATCACAGCACAGACAGAAGCCTGTGAGATTAGACAAGACTGGAAGCCTTCGTTTCTTAGCAATGAGGAGTTCACCCAGTTGATGTTAGAGGTAAGATGAAATGAAAATCATACAGTCTAGGAGCAGAAGGATAACAACCAAAGATGTTCTGTGCTTTTTTATTTTGCCACCTGATCATTTGGCCCACTGCTTTCTGAAAGGTGTTCAAAAACCCCATCTTGTTTAATATACAATGTCATCTGCCAGCAGCTTTATACCTGTGACAGCCTAGCTTCTATTTCATTGTTCAGTCATGCTGATGAAAGTGGACAAAAATTAATGTCAGAGAGTTAGGCAGCTCAAAGCCTGGCTGAAGATGGAGGATAAGATTTGAAATGCCATTCCTTCTCCTCAGAACCTCACTGGATCTTGGCAATACAAAAATGGGGGACCTGCAATACTCGCCGGGGGGGGGGGGAGTATTCC
>NW_015164201.1:165612-173498 GCF_001447785.1 Gekko japonicus
CCGTCAAGGCTTCTACCCCCCCCCCCACAACGGCAACAGTGGTGAGCCCTGCGTGGCTCCCAGCGGGCGCATTCTTTGCGTATGCACAGGGAACACTCTTTTACTTTTGGGGGGATTTAAGTATCCCCCATATAGCTTTTTCAACATTTTAGATTTTTCTGCACACCTAGGGAGTGCCTCAAGTGTGTAGGAAAATCCGTATACCCTCCATGTGCTCCTGATGTGCGGATTTAGATATCTGCATGCAGAGGGGGACCCTTGGCTATTAGATGTGTAGATATAAATGCTCACACTGCACCTTTTCTGCTGTTATGATCATGAATTCCCAGCATTTGGGCATGTATTGTGTGAGTAATGGGAGCCTGTACACTTAAAATTCCAGATTAAAAGTGTTTGGATATTCACTTTTAAAATCCAATCCATTGCAAAGTGATAGGATAGATCTTACTTTGTAAGCACAGTTAGCAGGGGGCGAAATCATACACATTTTTAATACCAGAGTGCAGTGTTCCCAGTTTAGCTGCTTTGTTTTGGTTTTAGCCATAAAAGAAATTGCACTACATGTTGAAAGCAAGATTTTCCATCATTTGCGTACAATCTCCTGTTTCTGTTTTCACTACCGTTGTCTAAGGGTGTACACTGGTGCACAGTTGCAGTATCTCCATTATTTCCTTCTCAGGGAGATGAGGTGACTCACCTTCTTTGGCAAAATCTGTTTATTCCCGCATCTGCAACTGCCTCTTGCTGAACAAGTCAATCTATTGCAGTTAATCAAAACAGACTCCTGCTTGAGAAGAGGCAACTTTTTACAGACCTCACTTCCAGGGGATACGTTAATGCTCAATAAATAATCATGGAACTCCTCTGCTGCGTGGAGATCATTCTGGTCCTTTGTTTTACTGTTCTTTTAATAATCTCCTTTCCAGATGAAAGGCAAAATATATGAGTGAATAGGAAAAAAATGGGGGCTAGGAAGGAATGCTAGATGCCACCCCCACACTGCTCTTTTTTGCTTCCTGCATGTATTACAGTGCCAAAAAACAATGCAGTAAACATATGAAGGAACTGAATCAGATCATTGCTCTGTCTAGACCACTGTAGTCTCATTTGTCTGGCAGTGGCCTTCCCAAGCTTCTGACTTTTCCAGCTCCTCTAACTGGACATTTGAAGGACTGAAGCTGAAACTTTCAGCTTGCAAAGTGTGTGGCCCACTACTGGGCTACAGCCACCCCTTTCCAAAGCATCTTGAAAAGGCATTTCTGTGCAGTGGAGCTTCAGTGACAGCTATCAATAAAGATCAGATATGTGGTCTAGGGGAAATGGGGGGAAAGCATTCACTTAGGGTAATGCAACTTTGTCAGATGACTGGGCAGACTTTTTGTTATTATTAATATCAGTGTTACAGACAAAGGCTGCTGTCAGACTGGCAGGTTGGCACAGTTTGGGCATGCCACTTATTACTCCATTGCATTTTGTGATGGAAATTTTCAGACTCCCACCCTGATCCGGCCTCACCGCACGCTTCTTCTGTGGTTGACTATTCAGATTAGTGCATATGCGCACATGCTTTAAAACAAAATATGGCAAAACCATAACTAAAGGTTCACACTTCTGAACTGGTTTGAGCATGCACCGGGGGTATTCAGACATCTGGAAATGCGGGATCAATGTGGGGAGATCTGTAAGCACCTGATTGTCTCTGGTGGCTATTTACTCTGTATCCAACTTGTCATATGATGGGGTGAGTATGACTGGGGAATACCTGCCAGATATGGATGTATGAACGAGCCCAGGGTAACACAACTATATCGGGCCAAATTGCCCATCTGACCGCAGTCAAGGAGAGTCTGGGGGCAAGAAGGAATGGAGAGATACTAATGAAGGTGAAAAGGAGCAAAGCCATTGCAAGCATTAGCACATGAACCATTGTTTGGCACCAAAGAACTCTCAAGTAGTTCTGGAATAAGCTGCTATATTACCATTAGTTTCCAGTCTAAACTCAACAGTCTTCTTTTTTGTTTTGGTTCTGGATGACATTTTTGTTACATGCTGGTGCTTAGCTGCTCTGGGTCCTGAGAGAGGACAGTATTAGCTGCTCTCAAGGGAATTTCCCCACTCTCATGCTTGTGCTTACCTTCAAGGTCTGGGTTGCTGCTTCACCCCACTGGAAGCCAGGTGCAAGATGGCCTGGCTCCTCCAAGTGTCTGGGCTAGCTTAACTAATCATTCTTTGGGCTCGGAGACAGCATTTAGGGTATAAAACGCCTAGTTCGAGTTTGTCTTGAGGTCTGGCTAAGCCTCACCATGCAGGTGTGTGCGTCTTGAGGTCAGTTGACTGAAGCTTAGCCCTGAATCTCGTTTAATAACTCTGATGCGTTACTAAAGCTCTCCTCGTAAGTAAACCCGGATCTCTTGTGCAGGGTTCATTTCGTAGAAAAAGAGCTACTAGGCTATTAGCATAATAGCCCATTAGCATATGCAACGCCCCCTGACATCACTGGAAGTGATGTCAGAAGGGGAAGCAAAAGGGGGGAAGGCATCTTCAAAAGCCTCCCCTTCCCTTACCCAGCCAACTGGGTGGGGGGAGGAAGCAAAGAGAGAAGGGGTTTAAAGTTTAAACCTCTTCTCACTAGAGTTGGGCTGCAGAAGGAGGAAAGAGGGAAGGAGAGAGAGAGAGAGAGAGAGAGTGTAGAGAGAAGGAACGAAGGAAGGAAAGAATGAAAGAAAGAGAAGAAAAGAAGGAGGGAAAGACAGGGGGCCTCTTCTGGCTTCCCCCGGGCTGCAGGTCTCCAGTGCTGGCCTGGGGAGGTGGGGGAGGCGTCTTCTGGCCTCCCTTGGGCCGCAGCGCTCCGGTGCTGACCCGGGGAGGCAGCAACAGGCCTCCTCAGGCCTCTGGGGCCGCAGCGCTCCAGTGCGGGCCCCGGTAAGCCGGCAATGGGCCACAGCACGGGGAGCTGGGGCGGGGCTTGCTGCCACCGCCATTTGTGCCAGCTCCTGGGCTCCTGGAGCGGCACTCCGGTGCGCTCCGGCTCCAAAAGACCCCTGCTCTTGTGTCAGTTCTTTGGAAACTTATGAGAACCTATGGAACCCTTGGCCAGGGTCCATAACAATCTGGCACAGAAAAATCCCTATTGTTGGAAACTTACATTGCAGTTCTATACAGAATTACTCCGATCTAAGCCCATGGAAATCAGTGAGCATTATCTGGAGAAAATCTCCATAGGTTCACACTATCAATTATCTTAAAGCAATCTGGATTTCTAGTTTGTGTCTTCCCACTAGACTATTATTCAGTTAGCCCGTGTAAATATAATACTACTTAAATTGTAAAGGTATATATAATTTATTCAAAGATATCTGAATATCTCATTATCCAATTTTTTAAAAATTCTCATGCACTTTCCTATAAATTGAAAAAAAGCCAACCAAATATGCTTGTAATAATCCTAAAACTGCAGCCCTGTGCACACATTCTCTTAGAAAAAAGCCCCAGTGAACTCAGTGGGACTTACTTCTAAGTAAATATGTATATGATGGTGCCACGTAGTTGCAGTCCTGAAAATGTGAAAGATTTGCTTTGGTATCACTAACATCAACGGGTTTACTTCTGATATAAGTGGGTTTGGGATCTGGATGAAAGTAACTTTCTCCCCTCTAAATATTCCTTTTTCTCCCTTGTAGGCATTAGATGGGTTTCTGATTGCACTAACCACTGATGGGATTATTATTTATGTATCTGATAGTGTCTCTTCACTTCTTGGGCATTTACCGGTAAGTTCTAGCCAATATTATGTTAAAAAATCTCCTTATTCTTAAGAGTATCCAAATCAAAACCTGTGTTCAGATACAAAGGTCTGTTTCTGTATGCAGAAGGTTCCTTGTACTCAAGAAAGGGCTGTTTTAAACCTTGCAGGAGAGTATGAGAAAAGTGAATATATACCTAAAGTTTCCCATCTGCTTGCAGAAGCATGAGAACTGCTAGATGACCTTTGTTTTACAGTACTACGTGAACCTTTACACAAGTGTTGGCAGAACTGTGCTAGCAGCTATTTTCTTCTGCTCACCATGCTTTTGGTCCAATCCCAGATTTATTTATATCCCATGTCTCTGCCAATCCTGGCTCTCAAGGCAGCTTATAAAGCACAAGATTTTGTATATAGTTACTAAAACATGTATATAATTTTTGTCCCAAACCAACTGCTAATAGTATCTTCAAATGAGCAAAGACAAACTCAAAATGCCTGGGTAAATAAATAAATAAATTTTCCCCAGTTGCTGGAAATAAACTCAGTTCCAGATGGAGGGTTGAGGAGACGGCATCCCATAATTTGGGCCCCACCACCAGAGAGGCCTTTTCTCTTGTTACTCTGTCTGACTTTTGATATTGGATGAGGAGAACTTAACAGAAGTTCTTCAAATAGGGTTTCACAGAGCTATTGCTGCTCGTGAGCAGGCACTGTCCCCCCATGTTTGTGTGTTTGTTTGTTTGATTGATTTGTACTCCTCCCTCCCTGCCGGAGCAGGCTCAGGGAAGCACCTGTGAGACCGATTTAGCCAAAGAACGTTGCAGGAAAAATGTGTTTACCAAAAGCAACAGTGGCTGTGCCTTCAAGTTTCTGGAAAAGCTGTCATCTGCATCTTGAGACAGTGATAGACTGAAATCTGTTCATTTATATAGAACTGCTGTGGCTGCAGGTGGCTGCTTTAAGGAGATCCCTCCCCCCCCATGCACGTCTGCAGTGAGTTACATGCTACTGCACTTAGCAGGTTTGAGGAGGACAGCAATCTAAATTCAGTCCAGGCATCCCCTTTGTTCCATCCTAGCCTAAAGAAGCCTAAAGAAGCCAGTGCTGTGAGAAGAAGAATAAAAACATGCCATAAAGTCGCAACTGATTCATGGCAACTCCATCTGGGGCTTCTTAAATAATCACAGGATTTTGGCTGGGATCACATATTTAGCTAGTACATTAAATCTCAGTAGTTAGAGCTCTGCTGGATGCTCTGCTCCATGTGGGCGTATGTGTGTTGTTTCTCTCACCCGTGTGTATGGAAGATGTTTCTCTAATTAAATTGTGCTCTCATACAGGCTCTTTTCCCCCAGAGAAATGCAGATGGTTCAACAGGCTTTTGTGGATGTTCACAAATATCTAGTTTCTAAGGCTGCCTTTTAAACTTGCCACATTTTAATTTTGTGGCAAGAAAGCAGCAAACAGCCCACAATCTTTCCAGCAATGACAATGAAGCCACATTCTACTTTGGCCTCCTTATACCATTCCCATTCCTCAGAACAGCTTTCCCTCTCTGATTCCAGAATTGCAGTATATATGTAACGTTAAAAAAGCAACCAGTGCATTCCATCCTGCGTATGATTTCTTTCCTTCTCCACTTCCACAGTTTCTTTGCTCAGTTCTGCTGTGACAAAGCACTCTTAATTCAGTGATGCCCAGCAAGGTGCTAAAGAGTGCCATGGAACCCACCAATGTGTTTCCTGGCACCCATTTCCTTTTTCCTCAGAGCATCTCTTCCCCAGAGCAAAGAGCCAGTCGTGGCCTTTCAATGACTGATGCAAGAGATGCTTCAGAAGAGCCCAATTACTTATTTCATCATAGGAGGATGCTTGGAGTGGAATAGTCCAACTTTTGTGATTGGCCCCTACCCTGTGGCAAGCATTTTGTGGTGGCACCTGTTGCCTGCTCCCAGAATTTAAGAAGTGTGCATTAGCTCAACAGCGTTGGGGACCCAGGTCTAGTTGTGTTGATCTGGGAAACATGAGTTCACATTGTTTCTCTTCCATGACCTTGCTGGGTATTCTTAGACAGGTTATTGCTTCTCACATTTAGCTTTAACAAATGGCTGCTCAGGTGGGGGTAACTTGGTTTCTGGACTCTACCATTTCAGACTGTAAATTGGGGCTAATGTGGTTGAATGCCATCTCTCTCTCTCTCTCTCTCTCTCTCTCTCTCTCTCTCTCTCTCACACACACACACACTCTCTCTCTCTCTCTCTCTCTCTCTCTCTCTCCTCTCTCTCTCTCTCTCTCTCTCTCTCTCTCACACACACACACGCACACACGCACACACACACACACACACACACACACAACACTTCAGTACCTGAAGACAGAAAGCTAGATGCCTGAGTGAAGGATTGTAGCGCATCCTTCTTCCTGACATCAGCATTTTGTATGTGCAGGGAGTATTTTGTTGTGGAGAAGCATTCAATCACATGAGCCCTCTGTGTGCAGTCTGTACACAGGCTTTATTAACTGCACTTTAGGGAGCATAGGGTCTGAGTTGCACAGTTATTCTCTGGAAGATTATTTGAATACTTCAGAGGAATCATGACCTTAAATTGTTCACCTGTAAGGTGTTTGTTTATTTAATTAAAGTGTTTCTATGCCACCTTTTGACCCAGTGTTTGTCATTAAGGTGACAAACATTAAAACATGTCAAACTTGAAAACAGCAGTTAAAATACAAATATGTATAAAACATTTAAAACACTTAAGATCAATATACAATAGTAATCTACGTCACGGAGCTTTGTGAGGAAGAGGGAAAGAAGGAAAGCAAAGTGGCTTGTACTCCATGATGTGATCTTTCACCATGTTGCTTGTATCTATGTGTTAAGTGCTGTCAAGTCACTTCCGACTTACAGCAACCCTATGAATTAATGATCTCCAAAATGTCCTATCATCAATAGCCTTGCTCAGGTCTGGCAAACTGAGGGCTGTATCCCCTTGATTGAGTCGGTCCATCTCATGTTTGGTCTTCTCGTTTTCTGCTGCCTTCAACTTTTCCTAGCATTATTGTCTTTTCCAATGACTTTTGTCTTCTCATAATGTGACCAAAGTACACTGGCCTCAGTTTAGTCATTTTAGCTTCTCTAGGGAGAGTTCATGCATAAGCATTAATGAAGTCACTGGAATTGCACCAAAAATGATAAATAATAACCTTGTGTCTTATAAATGCTTTCTCGTTTTAAAAGACTCCTTGCCTATCTTGTAGCCAGCTTAGACGCATTCATGTTCAGTCATTTCAAGGCACTGTCAAGCCATGTCTTATACGTGTAAATGGTCCATCACCTCACCTTGAAGACTCTGAATGGTCTCCAGTTCAGTCCCAGTGTTTTAGAGCAGAGGTAATTTTGCACATTTAGCTGGGGATCTTTAAGCACTGAGCAGTTTAGCAATGAGAGGCCAAGTGATGTATACGTACATGTTGTGTACCATCCATTCTGCATATTGTGATAGTTTTAATTGTCTACTCTTGAACATGACAAAGCGTTCTTTTGCATCAGTCAGATTTGGTGGACCAAAATATATTAAACTTCCTGCCTGAGTGTGAACAGAGTGATGTGTACAAGCTGCTTTCCCCACACATGCTTGTAACAAACCCTGTGGCAGCGGATTTCCTAAACAGTAAGTATTGGTTTGCTTGTCATCGCTTTGCTGGGAAAGAGAAGCTACAAACAGGCAAAAATTTGACTTTGCTCCATGGCTAAGCAGTGGGCAGAGCAATCCTGTGTGCAGTGTGGTGGCCAGTTGTGGTGCAGCTGCGACATTGCCAGTTGCCTCCCTGAGGGAATCGGTTTATGTTGGCCGAATGGGGAAAAAGGTGCCCCAACAGTGTTACCGGGTGCTACCCCAGTGGTGTCCATGCTGATCCCACCACAGTGTTCTGTTCTGGCATTGTTGCAAGGTGGCGTGATCATGGCCGGCTCGCCCGCTAGGCGAACTAGGCCTTCGCCTAGAGCGCGAGCCGGCCGATAGGGCGCAGGAGGAGAGGCAGGGGCGCCGCCAGCAGCTGGGAGGAGCGGGGCTGGGAGGAGCTCTGCCGCCCGGCTGTAGGAGGAGGACGCGGCGGCGGGGGTGGGCAGGGCTTTCCTC
>NW_015164201.1:173796-221747 GCF_001447785.1 Gekko japonicus
TCTGGCCGAGGGGGGGAGGAGAGCCAGAGAAAGACACACACACACACACCGCCCGCTTTCCTCCTCCCTCCCCCCGCTGCCTTTCCCGGCCTCTCCTGCGCTTTCCTCCTCCCCACCCGCCCGCTGCCGCCGCCGCCTTTCTCGGCCTCTCCTGCACGCCGGCTGCCGGCGGGCGGGAGCGGCCCCTTCTCCGGCGCGGTTCTTTCCTCCCCGGCTGCCTGCCGGCCGGCCGGCCATCTCCGCCACCGCCTTTCTTGGCCTCTCCTGTCCGCCGGCGGTGGCAGCGGCTGGCAGGCGGGCGGGAGTGGAAAGGCAACAGAGTGTGGGGCTTTTTCATTGAGAGGAAAGAGGACTAAGGGGAGGAACAGAGATTTGTAGAAGATGCTGGCTGTACAAAGTGGCACGGGCAATTCCCCCCCTCCTCCCAGAACATGAGAACTTGGGGCCCCTTCTCCGGCGCAGAGTCGCCTGAAGACGGTGCTTTCCTCCTCCCTGCCCGCCCGCCGGCCAGCCAGCCGCCGCCGCCGCCGCCTTTCTCAGCCCTTCTCCGGCGCTTTCCTTCTCCCCGCCGCCTTCTTTCTCTGCCCCTCCTGTCCGGCAGCGGGGGGGAGGAGGGCCGGGGCTGCGCAGACCCAGACTTTACACACACACACACACACACCCGACCACTTTCCTCCCCCGCCTAGAGCGCGTCTCCAGGCCCCGCCGGGAGGTTGGCACCTGTGCTCGCCTAGAGCGCAGGATAACCTCGGGCCGGCCCTGGGCGTGATGGACGGCAGCCAGGACCAGTGGGAGCCATGAGTACAGGAGACTGAGCAAAGCATCCATCACTGGCAGGGAGCAGAGAGGGGCGGGACACAGGAGCGATGCTCCTCCTCTGCCTCATACCCCTCCCCCAGAGCAACCGGCTCCTGTCACAAGCCTGGTGCACCTGTCAGTGGGAAGGGCGGCACCTCATGGTGCTGCTATGCATAAAGAGCACCCTGTGGTGGCACTCCACATGCACAGTGCACAGGGCTCCAGAGGGCAACAACAGACAAGAGCATGGACATTAGGGTGCCCTGTGCTCACTGCCAGCCGCGGTGGCCAAATGGGCACCCACATTGTCGAGGGTGTTCCTGTGCCAACCTGTGTGCCACCCCCACTGGAGGCAGAGCAGAAGGAGGGGCACGGGGGGGGACCTGGGGAACCAGAGAGAGTCTTAGAGGTCCCCCAGCAGCCTCTCAATGCACCTGTGTCCCTCACCTGCTTCCCTCACTATGGCAAGAAGCCCTTCCAGGTGCCCAGCAGCTGCTGTTACCGATGCTGCCAACCCCTACATCTGTCGCTGCCCTGGAAAAGGCTTCGTCAATCATGATGGCTCTCCAGCTGCTCATGCTAAATTGGCACCCACATGGAGGAAAGGGCAGGTGGGATGGGCTGTACCAGACGAGGCCCTGTGCCCAGGGGCCAGAATCCCCCCTCCTGGGGTACCAGCAGCCACATCCCCTGGTCTCAGGTGACCAGGTACAGGGCTCAGCCGGGACTAGGGTGGCATCCCCATGGCCTATATGCTGCAGCCCTTGGAGCCTCTGGCCTCTGCAGGGAGTGTGTCGACAGCGCCAGAATGGGTCTGTGCAGTACTGGGTCCCTCAGTTACCCCTTCTGTTTTTCACAATGGTTTGGTACCTTGAAAAGAGGAAGGGACATCAGTGTCTGCAGAGCTAGGAATTTCCACCATTTGAGATGGTTTAGGCATGTGCCGGTTGGTTGCATGAGTGGCCATTGGGTCAACCTGCAATTTCTGCAAATACGGTGTGTGTGTGTGTGTGTGTGTGATGGAATGAACTGCACATCCACATGGATGGCCAATCCCTCTACGTTGCAGGCCCCATGCACCCACCTCACAAAGTGTGGACACTCCTAGCTTTGCGGGCACTGGGCCCCAGGATGGTTGTGGGTGGATGGGGCCTGTCTTGGCATCCATAGCAATGGCATTTACTCTTGTGGTAGCTGGGCTGCAGGAGGGCTATCAGGAAGGCTGATGCACATGTCAACCGTGGCTCCCTTTGGTTTTTTCCCTCAGTGGTCGAGGTTGCCCAATAGTTGCTGCTATGTGCCGTCCGAGCCCCTCATTTGCATATCCGGGGAAGCACTTTGTCAGCAGCGTCAGGGCATTCTGCACCTGCAAGGGAATGGTTTGCCCATCATGTGGGATCACTCTGCACTTAGGTTAGTGGGGCTCCCCATCTGCTGCAGTGTTTTGTGCAGGGGGAGTGCTGCCAACTGGTTGAGCATGCAGCCTCGGGCAACCCCTGACACACCTACCTACGTGGTGCGCAGGGTCCGTGTTCATCTGGGGGACCGCTGCTGCCCCCCACCCCAGCTGCTGGGTTCAGGAGTGGGAGGTGCTGTGTCCAGTGTAGCTCATTGCCACTGTTATTGGCCAAGGGGGCAATGGGGATTGGGTGCCTTGATTACCTGTTTGTGTGTGGCTGCCCCTTGGGATCCTGGTGAATATGCTGGTGTACCTGTGGGGACTGAAATCTGGGAGAGGTCAGCCACAGAGTCTGGACTTTGCTCTCCTAGTGGTGTATTCCCTGTAAGTGCTCGCCCAGTGGTGCTAGGTGCCCTGTCTGTGTTTTGCATGCCACTGAAGTGCATGTGCACTAGCTCTTAAGTCTGCACAGCAGGGAGCTATCAGACAGCATTCTGTGCCACGTGGCCTACCTCTGGAGTTGCGATGTGACTTCCTGGAACGATTTGTAGGGTGGGATGGGCTGTGATTGGATGCTGGGGGTGGGCGGAACCAGCATGGGGGGATGTGTTGATTGGATGCACACTTGGTTGGTATCCTGAGCTGCATGGGTTCCTGTGGGCATGGCCGCACCTGTGGGGGGGCTGAATTAGGAGTTGCCATAACCGACTAACTGGTGCCATGCCCCCTGGCACCCGCATTTACGCTGGCACAGGGGTTCGTGCTGTCAATCTGCTGGTGTGCAGCTGCACCGGTGAAAGTGCACAGTGGAGCACCACTCATACCCTGCATTGGCGTAAACGCCCCTTACACCAGCATAAATCCAAGTTACGCCAGCATAGGGGTCAATTGGCTCCATATTCCAATCCCCCCCCCAAAGAATTGCTCTGTTAATCACTTTGTACATGGAAATGATCAATTGTAATAAAAAGTTTGGCTTGTCCAGAGAAAATGGGTGTTTTTAAGAGGGGCTCTAAGAAGTGCTAGTACTGTTTTTTGTGATTATCTTTATATGGGTGGGCGGTATCTGAAGCTTTCTGAAGGGATGAGATGGAAAGCCTAGTGACTGATATTTAACATGTCTGAACAAATCTCTTCTCTTTTCAGCTGAAAAGCAGATAGAATTTTGTTGTCATTTAGCCCGAGGAAACTTAGATCCAAATGAACCCATCACATATGAACATGTGAAATTTGTAGTAGAATTCAAATATTTTACTCATGGTAAGCCATTGCCTTTTTCTTTCTCTCTGGCTATCTGTTTTTTTCATACATTCAAAAGTTTTTTAAAAACTAGGCATTATGTAGAAGAAGAAGAGGCACGAGCTACAGAAATCATCTGGGATTGATGAATATTATTTATGTATGTATGTATTTATTTATTTATTTATTTATTTTTCCAATTTTTATACCGCTCAATCCCGGAGGCTCTGAGCGGTTTACATAGGCATATCATACTTCTAGCTAGGGCCGCAATGTATATATCTGGGGGAGGTGAGTGCCTACCAGGCACCCAGCCGGCTTGTTCTTTCTTCCTGCGGCTTTGTGGTGGGTTCTATCTCGGCGCGGCTCTGCAGCGGCTCCTTCTGGGTTGGCTCCACAGTCCGCGACTGTGTGACGACTGCTGCCCCGACCTCTGTCCGATTGGCTCCGGCCGTGCTCCGTCGACGCGTCTCTGGGCCACTCCCCGCCCGGAACATCTGCAGCTTGATGTCGGTTTCGCCGCCATGTTCTTCCTGTCGAATCGCCGCCGATATATCCCTTATTGGCCAGTCTCCAAGTCCCTTTTCCTACCTTGCCGTAGAAACAGGAAAATAGGGAGCATGAGCCATTAACGCTTCCTTTTTTGCAGAATATGACATGGCCCACAGATCATAGCCTGTTGGGGACCTTGATTAAATCTAAAACAACATTTTATGGAAATGAAGCTACTGGTCTTTCCTGTGGTTGGACGTAGTTTTTCCAGGCACTTGAAAGTGCCATCATTGGCTGAAGTACACTTCTTAATTCTTGGCTTTTGATCAAACAAGTTCTTTAAGGTTTTATAGTGCTTTGGAAACCTGTGAAGTCTGACTAGAAAGCTAGAACAGAAGAAATGAATGTCTGCCATGAGCAAGAAGGGCCGTCTTCAAATCTCTGAAAAACAGCTGTCTGTGGATGTATTCCCAGAAACGTGGGAGTGTTTCTGCAATGCATTGATGACCCATTTCTGTAATACTGGCAGGTGAATGATCATGTAATGATATGCATAGGGTGGGGCTGTGGCTCCATGACAGCATCTGCTTTGCACGCCAAAGGTTCTGGGTTCAGGCCATGACATCAGTTGACTGCAGTTGTGACTATCAAGTAGTACTGACAGGTGAATTCTGGCATCATGGTACTCACATGAACTGGAAGTTGTCACTGATCAATTTTTCTCAAGCCCTTAGGCAGCTACGCCAGCCAAACCTGAGACGTGAAGATTGGTTTTCTCTTAAAATGAATGTGTAATTTCCTTCAAGGAAATTAGAATGCTAGGACCATAATTTTTAAATACTCAGTTATTACACGATACCCTAATTGTTAATTGAGGGGAGCTTAAAGGGAAAGATACAGAACTTGCAGAAAGGGTTCTATTATCAAGGCCTTCACCCAGTTAATTTGTTAATCACGTGAAACTTGGTTGTATGAATCTATTATTTGCATACTCTGGAGTATCACGTTATTGACCCATCTGTCTTTCAAGTAGATCTTCTTCGTGGTCTCTGTGCTTCACACCAGTGGGTTTAGTGTGCACGCGCTGAACCGACCGGTGCTGTAGCAAGCTCTCTTCAGAGGATTTTTGTGCCTGTTTACCTCAGGCAAGTGCAGGAACCCAGCGCACATGCCCAGAGGGGCAGGCGCGGACATCCCGCCAGTTCTCTTTTGACCGCCACATTGAAAGGATCGACTTTGCTCTCCTCCGACTTGGTTCGCTGTAGTTGCCTTTGGGCCATCTAGCTCCTCTTTTTTTCTTCAAAAAGTTCTTCTTTGTTGGCTCCCCCCGATGGCCATAAACTGTGTTTGTTTTGTCTGGGAGAGTCCCACAAATCAGAGACTTGTGGACACTGTGCGAAATTCTCTAATCAAACTAAGAAAAATCGTGCTGCTCGCTTAAAAGTTGCGTTACTGGAGTCTGCCCTTAATCCGCCTTCAACCATGGAGGAACCACCTTCTACATCTAAAAAGGCCATCGGTACTGACCAGTCGACGTCGAAGAAATCGACATCGAAAACTACTTCGGGGATGTCGAAAGATACTGCCAAAACGAAAGCCGCAAAGACAGGTACCTCTAGGTCTACCAAATCAACGCCTATGCCATCAAAAAAGGGTAAGACACTACCGTCTGAAGACATTTTATTGCAGCCATCTACGCCGAAGGTGGTGTCGATACCGGAGCCTCCACCACCACAGACGTCGCCTAGTGGTCTCTTGGCCTCCCCTGTGCACCAACAGGTACCAGAATCCATCGACATCGACACGGCGGAACTCGTCAGTCACCCAATAGGTGCAGAGTTTCCCCCCGCTCCGTCTAATTCATCGGTATCGATGCATTCAGAACCGCATGACACCGACGAGTATCGGCATCGAGCACGATCTACTATGGAGCGTCACCATCCATCTACATTTCTACAGCCGATCGATATTGATGCATCCGTATACCGGCATACGTCCCAAGGACATGGCATGCTAACCTCCCCAAGACCTTCGAGGAACAGGAGCCGTTCCCCTAGAGCGTATAGACCGCCACTCACATGGGATGAGAAACAGTTGAGATAGTTATACGGCCCATACTATCCGCCAGTGCCATGGCTAACCCCAGCTGCCTTTTCGGATTGGGACCGATACTCTGTTCGCTCTGAACACAGATCACGCTCACCTATTAGATCTCGCCCATCTTCAACAGTCTCACGCCCGCCTGTTTCTGATCTGTCTTCAGTGGACCCTGTACCACCCCCACTGGAGTTGGGGTTCGGCCAAAAATGCCCATGGCCCCTCCAGACCCTAAGACGCCTGTGGTACCTCTTGTTCCGATCATTCCGCAATCCGACACAGAACAAGATTCCTCGGATGCTCCAGAGGAAGATTCGGATACTGATGCTTCTGTAATCCCGACGTCTCTGGACCACACGTCTCCGACTTCTGATGTGGCACATGATTTGCCAATTTCTCCGTCTGATAACCTTAATACCTACACGGACTTGATTAAAAGGATGGCTACTGCCTTAAATCTTTCAGTAGTTCAAAAACCTCCACAATCCAATGACTCACTTTATGATGTTGTACAGCTGGACACTTCTTCTGTATTGGCACTACCTATGTCTTCTGTTCTGCTTGAGGCAGCAAAAGCTCCCTGGAAGAATCCGTCTTTGACTCCTGTTTCTTCCAGAAAATTGGATCATATGTACAGGATCCAAGATCCAGAGGCAGATTTCTTAACGACACATCCAAATCCGAATTCCATGGTTGTTACTTCATCTTCGTAGAACCCATACCACTCCGTCTGACAAGGAAGGACGAAAACTAGATGCCTTTGGACGTCGTTTCTATTCCTCGGGAGCTTTAGCTGTAAAGCGGCCTACCTATTTAGCCTGCATGAGTTGCTATCAATATTCCCTTTGGGAGAAGTTTACGGATTTACTCTCCGACCTGCCAGAGGACAAGCAACGTCAGGCCAAGACTCTTCAGAAAGAAGGCATGGTAGTGGCCAAACAGCAGTTGACTACAACTAAACATGTGTTACAGGCGTCGTCAAGGACGATGGCATCGGCTGTAGTGCTGAGAAGGCCTTCATGGCTACGGAATACATCCCTTCCACTGGACACCAGGTCTCAAGTTGAAGATATGCCATTTGACAGACAAGGTCTCTTCAATACTAACACAGACTCATCTCTGCAGGAACTTGATAAGAGTATCAAGGCATCAAGAGCATTGGGAGTGACTTCATCCAACAGGCAACCTCAACGGTTACGCACTTGGTCCAGACCATGGCAAAAATGTATGCCATCACATCAGTCGCCTGATTCCAGATGGAGGCCTCGGTTTTATTCTGGTACCCAGAAATCCAGCTACCAGAAACCAAAATTTGGTGCCACACAACAAACTTCATGTAGCAAACAATCTAAACAGCCCTCCAAACAGGGTTTTTGACTTCCCTACCCCCGAGTCAGCACCCAATTTTACCCCCACTCGCCTATACCCTTTTCTCCAATCATGGCGTTCCATAACATCGGACGAATGGGTCCTCTCTATCTTGACCCGAGGCTACAAAATCCAATTCCAACGGAACCCCGACGTGCCAGTTGTCGTCTTCACGCCACCCTCCCCCCCTCCTTAGGGAGGTGTCCCTCCTTCTGCAAAAGGGAGCCATCGAACTAGTACCAACAAACCTCCAAGGGAGGGGTTTTTACTCCCGGTATTTTACTGTACTGAAACGGGACAGCAGCCTACGACCCATTCTAGACCTAAGGGGTCTCAACCAGTACGTCCTGTACCACCGTTTTCGTATGGTCTCCCTCCATCAGATTCTGCCGTTACTTCGCGAGGGAGTTTGGATGGCTACCCTGGACCTTCAGGATGCATATTTTCACATTACCATCCACCCCTTCCACCGCTAATATCTACGGTTTGCAGCAGACCAACGACACTTCCAATACAAGTCTCTCCCTTTCGGTCTGTCCAGCGCCCCACGGGTGTTCACCAAGACGATGGTCATTGTAGCAGCATTTCTACGGCTCAGAGGGATCTCAATATATCCCTACATAGACGACTGGCTCATAGTCGCCCCTTCAGAAACCATTCTGCATTCAAACGTCGCAGAAACCCTGTCTCTTCTGGACAACTTAGGGTTGAAGGTCAACTACCAGAAATCCCACCTTTGCCCTGTACAGAAAATCCAGTACATAGGGGCGATATTCGATTCGACCACCTGCACAGCTTACCTGCCACCAGACAGGGCTGCGGACATAGTATCTCTGGCCGCTTTAGTTTGTGCGAGCCCTACTTCCACGGCCCACACCATTCAAAGACTTCTGGGTCTCATGGCCGCTACAACGGCAGTCTTAGTTTTTGCAAGGCTACAAATGCGACAGCTTCAACTCTGGTTTCTCCGCAATTACGAGCCTTCAAAGAACGCCCACACAGTGATGCTTTCCCTGCCCTCTCATGTTCGGGACTCTCTGCAATGGTGGACACTGTGATCCAACCTCATCCAAGGGGCTCCTTTTCACCCACCATCGCCAGAAGTCGTCATTACCACTGACGCTTCCATGAAAGGTTGGGGAGCCCATTCTATGGGTTATTCCGTAGGAAACGTTTGGGATACCATCATGAGACGGAACCACATCAACTACTTGGAACTCTTAGCCGTTCACAATGCAGTGGCCAGCTTCCTCCCTCTGATCAAGGGGAAATGTGTAAACATTCTCACAGACAACACTACGGCACTGTCGTATATAAACAGGCAGGGCGGCACTGTTTCCAATCATCTCTGCGATCTGGCGATAGCTCTCTGGAACTTCTGCAGAGCCGAGGACATATTCCTAGTGGCCACTCACATACCGGGAAGGTTAAATCTACAAGCGGACCGCCTAAGCCGCTCCGGTCTCAGCCTTCACGAATGGGGAATAAAATCTACCTACCCCCTCCCACTCTTCCAGAGGTGGGGGACTCCCCAAGTCGACATCTTTGCGACCAAAGACAACAGGAAGTGTCGCCTCTTCTGCAGCTGGGGAGGTCAAGGAGCCCAGTCCTTAGGGGATGGCCTTCTTTACCCATGGTCAGCGAGACATCTGTACATGTTTCCTCCCCTGCCTCTAATCTTCCGGGTAGTCCGCAGGATCCTCACGGAGAATGCGAAGGTGATATTGATAACACCATGGTGGCCCAGACAGCCCTGGTTCTCGACGCTCCTGGAACTGTCTCAGGGAACGTATTACCACTTTCCTTCGGTCCCAGACCTCCTTTGTCTCGCTAACTCGCCGATACTGCATCACAATGTGAAGACACTGAAGCTGACGGCGTGGCGTATAGAACCCCAAACTTCTCAGACTGTATAGCACATGTACTGCTGAATGCGAGGAAACCATCCACTCGCAAATCTTATGAATATAAGTGGAAAAGGTTTTGTGCCTTCGTCGGGACTGACACATCTCATGCCACATCAGCTGGTCTAGAGAAAGTTTTTTCATTTCTTTTATCCCTTGCTGACTCGGGGCTTTCCCATTCCTCGTTACGTGTTTATTTAGCTGCTTTATCAGCATTCCATGTTCAAATTGATGGTTGTTCACTGTTCACACATCCGGTCACCAAACGTTTTCTGAAGGGTTTGTTACGTCTCTACCCTCCAATTAAATCCCCAGTTGCTCCTTGGGACTTACCTCTAGTCTTGCGTCAGTTAACACGGAAGCCGTTTGAACCTTTGGCTACTTGTGAGTTACGGCTCCTTGCTTGGAAAGCAGCCTTTTTAACCGCAATCACATCAGCCAGACGGGTGGGAGAACTGTTAGCCTTTCGGCATGACCCACCTTACCTTTCTATACTCCCTGGTGGGGTCTGTCTCCTGCCAGATATCACTTTCTTGCTGAAAGTGGTTTCGGAGTTTCATCTACAAGCTTACCGGACTTTTTCCCTAACCCTAAAACGGATGAGGACCATCTGCTGCGTAATCTGGATGTCAAGAGGACTCTCTTGTTTTACCTGAAAAGAACACGACCAACTAGGTGTGATCCACATCTGTTTGTGTCATACGCTTCATCGCGAACCGGTACTCGCATTACTGCGCAAAGGCTATCCAAGTGGATCGTGGGTCTCATTCGGCTATGTTATCTCCTGGCGAAACAGCCGTTACCTGGACCAATCAGAGCCCATTCTACCAGGGCTCTCGCGACATCCACTGCTTTCCTCAGCGGAGTACCGCTCCAGGACATTTGTAAGGCTGCAACATGGGCCACGCCTAACACCTTTATCAGGCATTACGCCCTAGACGTCCGAAAGACCAATACCAGCATAGGACGACAAGTTTTATCTTCAGTCCAGCGGTGACTATCCTGCCAGCACCCTCCTCCAGGTAGGATAATGCTCGCTAATCTCCCATTGGTGTGAAGCACAGAGACCACGAAGAAGATAAACAGGTTGCTTACCAGTAACTGGTGATCTTCGAGTGGTCATCTGTGCATTCACACCAACCGCCCTCCTTCCCCGCTGCTGACAGCTTCTACATTTTTGAATAGAGGTTGTTTACGCGGCAGTGCTCTGAAGGAACTGGCGGGATGTCCGCGCCCGCCCCTCTGGGCATGCGCACTGGGTTCCTGCGCTTGCCTGAGGTAAACGGGCGCGAAAATCCTCTGAAGAGAGCTTGCTACAGCACCGGTCGGTTCAGCGCGTGCGCACTAAACCCATTGGTGTGAATGCACAGATGACCACTCGAAGATCACCAGTTACTGGTAAGCAAACTGTTTTTCTGGGAGGTGTGCATACTTCTCACCTTCCCCATTTTTTCTTCTGTGAGGAGGATTAGGCTTCAAAGACTGTGACCAAGCCAAGGTCATGCAGTGAGCATCATGGTCAAGTAGGGATCTGAACCTGGGATTTCTCAAGGGCCCAGACTACACATTGTATAGTCCCTGTATTATGTCTAGGTCTGCCACAAGGACTTTATATCAGATGTGTGTTACAAGTTCTCCATTGGGAACTCAATTTCCTTGTGGACAGGGGCCTGATTTGAATTAGGACTATGGTATATGCTACAGAAGGAGCTGCGGTGGCTCAAGTGGTTAAGACACTGAACTGCAGGCTGTGGAAGGTCAGTAGTTCAGCAGTTCGAGACCCGAGTTGCCGCATGACAGAGCGAGCTCCCGTCTCTAGTTCCAGCTCCTGCCAACCTAGCAGTTCAAAAGCAAGAAATTGCAAGTAGATAAATAGGTACCACTTTGGTGGGAAGGTAACAGTGTTCCGTGCACCTTGGTGTTTAGTCATGCTGGCCACATGACCACGGAAACGTCTTCGGACAGCGCTGGTTCTTCGACTTTGAAATGGAGATGAGCACTGCAACCCTAGAGTCGGTCTTGACTGGCTTTCGAGCAAGGGAACCTTTACCTTATATGCTACGGAGGGGATTTAAGCTTTTCCCCCTGCTCTGTTGTCCTGCCCTTTGGAGAAACCAGAGAGTCAGTGTGGTGTAGTGGTTAGAGTGTTAGACTAGGATCTGGGAGACCCAAGTTTGAATCCTCACTTTGTCGTGGAAGCTTGTTGGGTGACCTTGGGCCAATCACATTCTCAGCATAACCTCACAGGGCCTTTGTGAAGATAAAATGGAAGACAGGAGAATGATGTAAGCTGCTTTGGGTCCCTATTGGGAAGAACAGTGGGTTACAAATGTAGTAAACAAGTTAAATACATAGTGAAACCTATGTGTACCCAATTTTTGTTGGATTAAGCTTTGTTGATATAGGAATATACAGAATTCGGAGTTCCATAGAACTCTTCAGTAAGACACAGGTTGCTTCACATTCCATGAATAGCTGAAGTTTCTGGTGGTGTTTTTTTAAAACTTATTTTCTTTATTGATTGTCATGAAGTTTCTTGAAGGAGGGAAATAATACTTTCCTTTTTGTTTCGGAGTTGATCTGTTGTGCAGTATATTTCAGTTGCTTTGGCATAGAATAAAGTATTCCTTGTGGGGAAGCCACACCATAATTTTTCTTTCTTTCTCCCACTTTCCTTCTGTTCTCTACCTGGCAATTACAACAGCACTCAGAGGGGTATTCCTCCGCCTCTTTAATTTTTCATGGCCTGTTTTCACAAGCCCTCCCACTATTAACAATGCAGCATTGACATTTCTGAAATAATCACTCCTACACAGCATTGTTAGGCAGAAATTTTTTAAACAATTGCTCACACAAGCAGAGAGAGCCAGCACTTGCACTGGTTTAAGTGTCAGGCTAGGATCTGGGAGACCCTGGTTAAAATGGAAGGGCGGGGGTGGTGGTGGTGGTGTAAGCTGCTTTGGGTCCCCATTAGGGTTGCCAGCAACCTGTAGAAAATATGCCCTGCCCCCTTAATGGGATGTTATTTGCTAAAGGGAAAGAATTTTGGGGGGGCGGAGTTGTCTTCAAGCTTGTGGCAACCCTAGTTTCTAGGGATGGGCACAAACTGGGGAAATTGAAAGGGTTCCCATTTAACCAGCCTGTGAAGCCAGAAGTGAGTGCGCATGGGCGGCTGTGTGTGGTGGCACACACATACAGCTGCCCCCCCCCCTGCTCACTTTCAGATTCATGCACCGCCTACAGAAGTTGGTTAAACGGGAACCCTTTTCATTTCCCTGGTTCGTACCCATCCCTACGAGTCTCCATTGGGAATAAAAGTGGGGTATAAATATCTAAATAAAAATAAATACTGGCTTGTGGTGACTGGCCTTCCAGAAAGGATAGAGAATAACAACTTAAATAGAGATAGATCACAGGTAGCTGTGTCCGTCTGTTTGTAGCAGTGAAAAAGAGCAAGCTTCTAGTAGCGCCTTAAAGACTAACAAAATTTGTGACAGGGTATGAGTTTTTGTGAGTCACTGCTCACTTCTTCAGATACTCTGGCTCTTTTCTACAAACAAAATTGGAGGAGTGGTTGGGGGGGATGTTTTCCTTGAAGCATAATGACTGTGATATTGCTTTGTGAATGCTTCTTTCTTGTTTTCTGCTTTCAGTGCCTACATCCTCTTATAATGGCTTTGAATCTGCCATTGCACGAGTGTTCCGGTCAGCAAATGAAGAGCAGGTCTGCCTGGTAGCCACGGTCCGTCTTGTTACTCCACAGTTCTTAAAGGTATGCAGTCTCTTGGGTCAGTGTAGTATTGCAATACCCAGATGGGTTTTATCCATAGTAGTGGGGCAAAAGTTTGCAGTGGGGGCAGGGAGGAGAAGCCTATAGCTGCCACTGGGCCCTACATTATGTTCAGAATAAATTACAGTAGAGTCATTCTCAGGCTATATGACTTTGGAATGAAGATGAATGTTTTGAATGCTCACCCATATAAGAAAAAAAGGGGGGGGAATCCTTTTCCTGAATGTAGAAAGCAAGCAGGAATACAGCAGGACTAGAGCCGGTTTCCTTGGCATGCTGACTTTCCATAGTCAGAGCTGGCTGACTGACTGATTGATTGTGCTGCTTAAAAAACCCCCCAACAACTCCTGACACACACACCCCCATACCAGCTGTAGTGGTAAAACTGTCTGGATTGTACTATTGTGGGGGGAGGGGGAGGAGCTCACATGATTGAATGCTATTCCCTATGTAAAAAAAGTAAATGTCAGGGAGGAAAATTCAAGTAAAGGCTTCTCCCTGACATGCTAGTGTTCTACAAGTAGGATATTTTGCGGGGAAGCAGTCTATTGTGTGACAGTTCCCCCCACTCCCAACATTCAAAAGTGATATAGGCTGGGCCCAGCTTATGTTTACAAGATGTAAAATCAATCAGGGAGCTGCTGTACTTTCACAGATCACTAAGTCAATCCTCAGCACAGGAAGGACTGGGGAATGTAAGAATGATCAGTACTGAGCAAAGTGGCAGTCAGATAAAGATGAATGCCTGAGGTCTGCTCTGCAAAGGCAAAAGGTTGTCAGATATGTGCTTTTAGCATATTTGATCCTTGAAAAGCAACAAATGCTCTTGTGCTGTTCCCCTATAAGACCATAGCAGTTTTTTTACTACCTGTGCTACAGGTGAGAATAATCATGTGACTAGATTTGGGGTGGTGCTGCAGGAAAGCCCACATCATGCCTACTTGATCAGGGTTTGCAATCGAATGCCATGTGCTTGGTGGTGCAATCCGATGCAGAGTTACTCCAGTCTATTCCCATCGATTTCATTGGGATTACACACTGGAGTGACTCTGCATAGGCTTGCCTCATAGAACGCCACATTCCAGAAGTGTGGGGTGTTGCCATTTGAAGTAGAACACTCATACCAGTTAAATATGACTTTGCAAGCCCTTTACCATCAGAATGCTCTCTGGAAGTTTTGCATCGCATTGGTCCACTGGGTTGTAATCCTAACACTGTGGCCTTGGCCAAGTTGATGCACCCATACTGTGAAAATGTATATATCTTAGATGGATGAAGTCTGGAGAAGTTACGTCATATTTTCAGAAGCCTGGATGTCCAGTGGCCTTGCTTACCATATGGTCCTATGTGTTTGTCAGAAAATCTATTTGTTTTCCAAGTTAACATCTTTATAAAAGGAAAAAGAAACCCCCAAACTTGCCATCTGTTCCTACAGGAACTTTGTAATGTGGAGGAACCGTGTGAAGAATTCACATCAAGGCACAGTCTGGAATGGAAATTTTTGTTTCTAGACCACAGGTGAGATATGTGTTGTTGTTATATGATATGGCAGAGTTACACACGGGAAGCATATAATGATATAAAATATGGAACCAAGTTGATACAATAGGTATGCAAACTGATTGGGCAGTCCCCCTAAATATGAATATCTAAATTTTCAATCCACTGAATTGCAGCTGGGGAGAGTTCAAAGAGCTCCGTCACATCTCCCTGGAAAGCATGACACTCACCTTCCTGTGACAGATGGAAAATAATTTGGCGGGCTGCACCACAGTCACATTTGGGTTCTGGTATTTTGCCTCATTTAAACAACAGGTCTGCACAACTGCCATAGCCTGTTTGTATTCTGTTAACCATCTTCCGTACTTTATGTGGCAAGTCAAATCCTGTGGGGCTGCTTGTTGGTGTTTATTAGGTTATGGATATTGGGTGGAACTGATTGCATCCATGTTCACAACCATTAATTCCCTAGATTGAAATTTTTTGATCACAGGATTTGTGCAGATCTTACTGCTGATTGTCAGGCTCTTAGTCTGGATAGGCCCCCGTCAGCCATGTCTGTTCTTTGTGGATAGGCAACTCTCTGTTTTCAATGATCTTTCTATATCTCATCATTGAGATGTGTGTATTTTTAAGCAACAGGTTTCTGAAAAATCTTGATGTAGAGTTGGAGGCATTTGTGGTGGATAAGCTATTCCTCTCCTTGCAAGGGCTGGACTAATCATCAAGTTAAGTAAGCTACAGAGAACCGAAATTCCATGTGAGGTCAACAAATGTTTCATCGAACTCAACATTCTTTCTATCTGCAACTTCTACTAATCCCCGAGATCAGATAATCAGAGTCAATGTGCTCCTAAGCATGGGGATTATCTAATTATCATTGCAAGTATTCTAACCATTAACAGACCTCTCTTCCATGTATTCATCCCACTGTTGTAGAAAACTGAACTGTGTTCAAAGCTTTCACAACACCCTATGGCAATAGGTGTTCCACTGGTTACTTGCTCATTGTATGAAGCAGTACATCCTTTTAACTTGTTCTGTTCCTTAAACCAAAAAACTCTGAATTCTTGTTATTTTGTGAAAAAGGGAAAGGAGGGAGGGAGTATTTTCCTCCCTCTTGATTTTCTCTGAAACTTCTGATTCAAAATCTGCTGTGCTCCCCCCCTCCAACCCTGTTGCACATGATGCATGGGGGGAAAACCCCATTTTTAAAGGCTTTCTTCATAAGGGAGATGATCCATCAACAAGTAACTGATCAGTATAGTTTTAGTAATTTTATAGAAAAGGAGCTGATTTACATGTTAACTTTGCAGCACAGTTGATGGTTCTGAATGTTTGCATGTCATGGGGGGACAATATGGGAAGAATAAATATAGTTTATACCTCCTATGAGACTTACCTGGGCTGTGGAATGGTACTTGGATGGGGCATCACCAACAAAAGCCTTTACAGAGGAAAGTAATGGCAAACCACCTCTGCTTAATCACTTGTCTTGAAAACCCTATGGGGTTGCCATAAACTGGTTTCGACTTGACAGCACTTCACACACACACACACACACTCATTCATTCATAAGACCTCCCCATTCCGTGTTATTGAAGGGAAAGGGGGGGATTTCAGATTATGAATCTTGAATATTACTAGCCCATCTTTAGGCCTAAATCATAGAATAGAATTATAGAATCATAGCGTTGGAAGGGACCTCCAGGGTCATCTAGTCCAGTTCCCTGAACAATGCAGGAGATTCACAAATACCTGACCTAGAAGAGGGCAAAGAAGAAGAAGAAATAATCATGTTTCCCAGTCCTTTTAAAGAAAAAACTTTATTTGTGACTTTATAAAAAGACTAACACATTGAAATGAAACATAACGACTCATAGAGGAAAACCAAAAACGAATCATGTTGTGGCACTTTAAAGACTCAATGGATTTATTGTGGCATAAATCAAATGGAGAAAACACTCGCTGCTTGAAATTGTCTGCTGTGGCTTCCTATTCTTTCCCTGTCCTTGTTCTGGCAGCCTGTTAACTTTTCATCATACAGTTTATGGGCACAGTGGAAATCATACAGTATTTAGGCAGGGGCAGACACAGCACCCACTCTAGGAGTTAGCCAGAAAAGTGTGTTTCAAAGTAAGCACCTCCGTGCTCTTCACCATAAAGGCTTGGAATTCTTTTTTCACGCTCAAGAGAACTATGGTGCTATAATGAGATATTTCATGATGTATTTCTAAATATTAAACAGAGCAGTCTTTTATTATGATAGTCATGGCCATTCTACCTGGGAGCAAGCTGCTTAAACAAGTGGGAAATTTAACTTGCAAGTAAACATGCAAAGCCTGCCATGTGAGTCACTGATTCACTGAAGCAGGTAATCAGCTAACACAAACTGAAGCCAGGCCAGTTCTCCCCCCCACCTTGTAAATGTAGTCGCTTTACAAATACGATGTGAATCTATTAGCTTTAATAGATTATGAAAACAATAAAAAGCAATTGAAAATTAAGCAATTGGTTGCTGGCAGTTTTAAATGCATATCTAGAAAGGAGAGTCTTTCACAGATGAGGCATGAATTGTACACTGTGTCCTGGAAAGAAAATGGATTATGGAAAATCATGTTACTATTTTGAACGAGAAAATGTCACAAGAAATCCTATCTTGAGGCACTGGTGTGAAACTACCCTCACTCTCTGCAGGTTGGGTGAGCTCTCTTTAGAGGCTTGTCTATTATTCACACTGTCTGGACAAGGTGATCATATCTTTTAAAATCTACAATAAAAACAGTCATGTGTTTTTTAAAAAATGGGTACTTGGCTACAATGCTCCCTCTAAGCTGGGGGGTCTTGTGAGCAAAAAAATTCCTTTGTGAGCTACTGGCGTTAAAGCTGTGAGCAATCAATTTGGCTACTGCACAGATTAGTTTGCTCTGGAGCCCTCCTTCCTGAGCGAAGACAAATATGTGTAAACCGGGGACTAAAAAACTGTGGGCTGGCTCACACTAACTCAGCTTAGAGGGAACACTGCTTGGCTATGGTATCCTGCAACTGCAGTTTGCCAGTTGTTCTTTGGTGTGGGATAGAAACTCAAACTGCAAAAACAGAAAATATCCCATCAAAGCACCAGAGCAGAGGATACAGGCATATAAACTGACAATAAGGCAACTATTAAAAACAGAGCGTCAAAATTGTTTGCATATGAATGGCAGAATAATGTAAAATACCAGCAAGATGTCAAACACTCATTAAATTGTCAAATGGAGAAGACTGTAGTACTGAAGTCTCAGAGAAAGGTGATGGAAAAAACAGTCCAGTAATGCCAATGACAGTGACATTATGGCTGTGTATTGGCTTTTTATTATTTTACACATTTATTGCAGGAAACTGCACGGTAGCTGTGCCAACTGTCATTTGTCATGAAGCAGCAGTAGCCTACAAATTACACAATGGAGGCTGTTTGGTGGTTAACTTTGGTCTAAGTGAACTCATTCTTTTGAGATAGGGCACATTACAAAACCATGAACCATGCTGATCTAGTGCCTTTGTTAATACTGTGATATGGAATCCAAGATCCTGTAATTTGAAGTAGTTAAATGGATTTCTGGAGTAAAAGCTAAATATCAGTAACATTTAAGAAATAAAAGAGACACAGCTGAAGGCTTAGTTAGACATAGTTTCTCACCTATTCTCCTGTGTCAAGCAGGGCTTGTTTCCAGGCTGCTGATTCCCACTTTAATATGTGTCAGCAAATGGCATAGTAAATTTCTCTTGTGGACTAGTAACTTTTGTGGATGTGCAAGGATGGGGCATGTCTTCCTTATGTTGGATGGTTCCTGTTCTGTGTCTTTTTTTCTCTTTTTTTGTGACACTACAAGAAGCCATCTGTTCTAGTTATTCCTGCACTTTAATTGAAACATTTCATACCATGCTGAGTCACCATTTTCTCCAATTCCAGGCAACACAGGAAGTTACAAATATCCTGGGAAATGAATAAGCTGGGGCAGGGGGCAGAGAGGAATCCTTTTCAGGTTGCACAGCTAATATTCTGACTCATTATCATGTCACAGTTTAAAAATCCTGTAGTGGTGTTGTTGATGAAACATCTGTTTCTGCTAATTTTTCTACAGCACATTGCAGACAAAAGGATGATCTATGTATAGCAATAGAAAAAAGTAAAGTGACAGTTACAAGAAAATAGGGTGAATGGGCTATACCCCATAAATGTGCTATACCCCATAACAAGTTTATGTTTTAATAAATCTGTTAAGCCTTTAGTGTGTCACGAGGCTTTTATTTTTGCTGTAGCAGACTCACAGTGCAGTCTTAAACAGAGTTTATTTCATTTACAGAATTTATACCCAGACTTTCTGCTGTCATCAGTACACCAGAGTACACCAGAGTAAAAATATGCATAATAAAAACACATCTTAAAAATTATTGAAACCAAACAGAAACACATCATTAAAACAATTAAAGCCAAAGCTAAAATATGTGTACAAAACTTAAACAGTTAAAACACAGGGCAGGAAGTAGGGATGAAGCCGGGAATGCTAGATAGGGCTGCCAAGTCCCCCCCGGGGGGGGGAACCCCCGCCCGGGAGGCCTGTTACCTGGCGCTACCGGATCGGGCCCCGGGGGGAACCCCACCCCCAAAGCACGTCACACAGAAGTGACGTAAGCACGTCTGGGATGTTGGGGGCGGGGCCACAATCATCCGAGGGAAAACTATTATTTTGGTCCCGCCCCCAATGTCCCGGACGTGGTTACGTCACTTCCATGTGACGTGCTTGCGGCGCACGCGCGCTTTGCGCACACGCGAAGACTCCCGGAGCAACCCCGGACTCCCCCACTCCAGGAGAGGTGAGTACTTGGCAACCCTAATGCTAGATGAAATGAAGTCTTCTCCCAGTGGTGGAAGACAACAACAGAAGTGTACAGAAGAGTCTCCCTGGCCAAGAAGGCTCCCTCTGGGTTGTCTTCTGCCAAATCTCCGAAGGGGTGGGGCATCTGAAAGGGCCTTGGAAGATGACTGCAGCAGTCAGGTAGGTTTGTAAGACAGTAGGCAGTCCTTCAGGTATGCTGGTCCAATGCCATACAGGGCTTTAAAAGTTACACCCGTTTAAGGCCACTGAAGTCTCTGCTCACAACGCATTTGCAAACAAGCACAGTGATTGCAGATTATTCCATGTTTCTGCAAAGTTAATGGATCTCTCACAAGTCACAGCCATGGACCAAGCAATTTCCACCTTGCTGTAGTGATTGTTAAGGCAGCCAACTTTTGAACTTGCGTCTCTAAGCTGTGTCTTTATTATCAGCTTGTTCTGCAGCACTTAGTAAGCAATAAACTCTCCAAAAGCTTCACTTGCTGATTTTGGTAGAACTTGCACGTTTTGCCCAATGGGGTAAGAGTAGCTCCAGAGAGAGGCCATTTAAGGAAAAGGGAAAGATGCAGTGGGGGAGTTGAATTGCTCTCCCCATTCAGTCCTGATCTCAGTCAGGGTCTCCTGCAGCTGCTACTTCTAAAAGGAAATAGGCATTTGTGATCTGGTCACAGACCTTCCAGCATCTGTGTCTGATTTGGCCCCAACTTAAAAAAAATAAATCCCATAGTGTTTTTCAGATTTCTTTTTCCCTTTGGTAAACAGCAGATTAACGTTTTGTGTATTCTACAATGTTGATGTGCTTTTCTATGTGGTCTTAATTACTTCGTATTTTTAATGAGCATTTTCTATGTAATTTCCTGCCGAAACCCATTTGTAGGTCACTTTAGAACACTTGCCTGCCACCATAAAGTATTGTGAGCCAGCTGGAAGAAAGGAAGCACAAGAGGGATTTTTTAATATTATGCAATAATGCCCTCCAGCTTGTTCTTGCCAGTGCTGTAATTTTAGGAGCATTAACTGTTTCCTCAATACATAAAAGTTGTCATTCATGCTCCTCTGCATGGAACTAATGGAATATTTGACCAGAACTAAAAGTTTCTAGTAATCCCCATCAGAAAGTCAAGATAAATGCTTTGCCGGACAAATGCTGTAAAGGCACAAGTGCATATTAGGATGCTAGTTATGGCTTATAAAATCACACACTCTTCTGCTTCCTATTTGTTTGTGTCCTGGGACATAATTCAGCCTCCTTTTTATGTGTAATCAAAACAATTAAACAGTGGTCGCTTGGTAGTTTTGTTATTCTGTTGCAGCAGAAACAAAAAAGAGTCTAGTGGCATCTGAAAGATGAACATATTTATGGTGGCATACCCTTTCACAGACTGCAGCCCCCCTGCATCTGATGAAGTGGCCTCTAGGCCAGGAAAGTTTACGCTACAATAACCCGGTTAGTCTTGTAGATGGCTCAAGACTCTTGGCTACTTTTACATTAATGTTCATTCTCTTATGCAATCTCTTAGTTAGCTTTCTGTGTGACCAAGGCTTGTTGGTTCCTCAAAATATTTTTTTTGCAAGGCCAAATAAAAAAGGTTTTATAATAATACACTGGGTGAAAGGAAATGGTAGTGTTTTCTTGTTTTTTAAAACTTGCTGAAAAGCTCCCAAAATAACACTGTGCCAAACTTTGTATGTATTGATTTCTCTTTGCTTTTGCTTCTGCTTCTAGAGCCCCACCTATTATAGGTTACTTACCTTTTGAGGTGCTCGGGACTTCAGGTTATGACTATTACCATGCTGATGACCTGGAGATTCTTGCTAGGTGCCATGAACAGTGTAAGTGACTTTGTCCATTGCTTCTGTGGAAGTATCATTTTGTATATTTTAACATGGCTGGTTTCTTTCCTATATAGGGTATATCGTAGCCAAACAAAAAGGGGTTGGTGGTATAGCATACTGTTTCAGTGAATAAACTGCAACCCAAGCAGTTCAGAAGATCTCCCCTTAGTCAATAACTCACTTGGTGACCATAGACAAGTCATACTAGCTCTGGTCACATGTTACAATGAATGTGAGTTACCCAATGCATTTATTTAAAAAGTCAAGTGTACGTGTATTGAACTTGAATTCCCTGTAACTTGTGAACATGGCTATGTGTCTCAGTTTCCTTATCTGCAATATGGGGATAACAATATTGAGATATCTTACAGGAACATTGTAAGGATTATTATGATAATGATATGAATACCTCCAGCAGTTTGGCACCAAGCTGCAGTTTGTTGCTACATTTGAATTCATAGTTGGCAGTTTGTTGAGAAGCATACTTTATAGCCACAGAAGCAGAAGTACAGGGCAAATGCCCTCCCTGCTGAGAGGAAGAGCAAAAAGCAGACAAACTGGGGTTAATGTGCAAACTGAAATTTGTAGCACGTGTTTGGTAGAGTAACCAGAATGTGCCTGTATTCTCATAACACTGGATATTGCACTATCAATGTGCTATAGAAATCATTCGCTAACCAAGGGTGTCTTGTTCTCCACTGGGGAAATCCAGTCAACTGATAGCATCAATATCCAATGGATATGTGGAATCAGCCTAAACAAGATACACCAGGAGGCAAATGATTGTGCAATGTCCAGTGATGTGTTTAGTGTAGCCTTTGTTGCAAAAACTCTGGTTTAGCAAGATCTGAATGCAGACCTAGGTTATTTCCTATCCCTCTCAGATTTCTAACAATATCTGGTGATGATAACACAGTTCAGGTAAGATGTCCCTTATTACCATCTTATAGTGCTAGCCAATGAGCACCTCCCTTTCTTTGTACATTCTTCAGAATCAGCTTAAGGTTACACTGGGGAAGGTCTCTTTTGGACCTAGTAACTGTAGACAACTAATCAAGCCCTGGGTGCATTTGATTGACACATTAAAACCAGAATGAGGCAACTGATGCCTTTTGCTGCTGGCTCGGACTAAGAGGAATTAAACTGATCTCCGCAGCGGCAGAGGCGGCCCTAACTCTTCTGGCACTGTCTGGATTGCATGACCTGTTACAGAGTGTGCTGGATGTTCTCATTAACCAGATTAAAGTGGCATACTTTGCTGCCAAGGGCTTGTGTGTGTGTGTGTGTGTGTTTTGGCAAGTTTCTCTTTTAGCTCTGCTTGGATCTGTCCATACCCTGACTTATTTCTGCAGCTAAGAGCAATTTGGCCACCCACTCGTACTTTGAGAAGAGTTGCCACTATTTTTCCTGCTCTTGAGCCTTTGAACAGAAGCTAAACATACCAAAAATTTAGAGGGCAAAGCTTTCCCCACTACCTGTCTCCATGCCAGGAAGAGTTCTGGCTATTTAATTTCTGGTCGCTGGTTTGCTGTATAAGCAAAGGACCTGGGTGGCAGCTAGTGTAAATAGACTGGGATAAAAAGTTTGTGATTTCATTACTTGGCGTGGTTAAATAAAGGTTTTACATGAGTTTTCGGCATGTAGCAGCTGGATACTGTTATGCGCTCCCTGCTTCTCCAGGCTGTGAGAAGTTACAGGGATAGCTCAAGACTTGGGGCTTATGTACTTTATTTACAGATGATGTGAAGCTTGATGGGGTTCTTCTGCTGCATTTGTGCTTTTTTATTCCCCATAGGTCTTTGTCACCTGTATGAAGGGTTGTCAGGTTGCAGCTTGGAGATTTGCATCAGTAGCTTTCAAGCTACCAGTCAAGACTGTGGCGTCTCCCACCGTTCCATGCCTGGTGCTGTCATCAGTGTTCCCTCTAAGCTGAGTTAGTGTGAGCTAGATCACAGTTTTTTAGCTTCTGGCTCACACATTTTTGTCCTAGCTCAGGAAGGAGAGCTCCAGAGCAAACTAATTCATGCAGTAGCCAAATCGCTTGCTCACAACTTTAATGGCAGTAGCTCACAAAGTAGATTTTTTTGCTCACAAGACTCCACAGCTTAGAGGGAGCATTGGCTGTCATCCCTGTTTCTCCTACTTGCTGTAGTGACCCAGACTTGGGGTTTGCTGCACAGCAAGCAGGACATGTTCTAAATCAGTCGACTGCATAATATGAGACCCTCCAAGTCAAGCTTGGATCACCAGCTACATGTTGTATTTTGCCAGGTGTTTTTTTGATATTACTAGACAGGCAACAAACTAGGAAACTTATTGAGTTCCCAGTGTTTTGCTGTACACATCTGGTGCCTGGAAGTCAAATTGGTGGGTCACAAGATGGAGTAGGCCAAAAGAAACAGAGCAGAGCTCCAGTCTGCAACCTGGCAAGTTTAACTCCATTTCAGAATATTTTAGCTGATGTTTGAGTAGCTCTTTTTTATACACTGAAGTGCAAAAGCTTGCAAACGTTTGAGCTAGCAGTGATGCACTCTGTTGGATTTTGTTTTCAGATAAGGTTTCTGCCTGCTGTCATGCTCCTGACTTTAAGATAGCTGTATCTGCAAAGAGATGCATGTGGATGGGGCAGATCTCTGAGCTGTAAACTAGCAACCTTTACAGATACCAGAGCCCTAAGCAGCATTTGAAACTCAGGGAGCAAAATCTGTTTGGCAGGAGGAGGTGTGTTGGGGTTGTCTGTTAAGTCAAAGCATCAGAATTCCCTCAGTGTGCAGGACATAGCGAGCTCTTTGGCTCTTAACTTGTGTGGGAACTGCTTCTCTGTTTTTGTACACACATGAGGGGGGAAGAGTATTAACATTTCCTCAGATCAAAGATTACAAACGCTGTAATGTGTGGGTGTTAATAAAACTATTGTTTTCTATACAGTGATGCAGTTTGGAAAAGGAAAGTCTTGCTACTATAGATTCTTGACCAAGGGCCAGCAATGGATATGGCTGCAAACGCACTATTACATCACATACCATCAGTGGAACTCCAAGCCTGAATTTATTGTCTGTACCCACACAGTAGTTAGGTAAGAAAATGTCCTGGACTTCAGCAGCTATTCATCTGTGCCTTCAAGCATAACAATGTCTGTTCAGATATTTGGCTGTGTGTATTGGCTCGCTAAGGCACTCAATTATATAAAATGGTTATGGTTGAGAATTGGGGGCAGAGAATGTCACTGTGTTTTCATTACTCATTTCTTTGGCAGCCAAACCAGAAGCCTGGAAGCAGCGCTGGCTGCTAGGCTTACTATGTGCTGTTTCTTTCCCCCTTCCCAGTGGTTTTATGGATAGACTAAAAACTAAAAAACAGACAGCAACATATTTTAAACAAAGGGTTTTTTTAAAAAAAAATCAGGGCTTTAGGTGTTTCTTAGCTGCCACTGTGTTATCTGTTAGAAACATAATATTTAATTTAAATTATTCTTCCCCCTCCCCCATTTTGAGCAGCAGTTTTCAAACCGTGCTTCCAGGAACTCTGGAAATCCTTAGGGTCCTTTAGCTCAGTGGTAAAATGCACACAGAACACCCCTAATTCAATTCCAGATGTGTTCAATTAAATGATCTCAGGTTAGGAAAGCCCTTTTTCTGCCTAGGGTTGCCAGATGCCTGAAGAAAAAAGTCCTGTCCCTTTAACAGAGGTTTAAGTGGATTTTATTTACCTCCATGTCATGAAAAGGCTCAGCTGCCCATTTCTACACATCAAACCTCTGCTAAAAGAAAATAACCTTCTTCTCCAGACCTGTTGGCAACCTGATTTCTGCTTCAGATCCAGGAGAGCCACTGCCTGTCACAGCATTGAGCTAAGCAGACCAAAGGCCTGATTCAGTGTAAGGCAACTTCACTGGTTTCTTAGATGCTCAGAAAAATCAGTAAAAGCTGCTAAAGGTCCACAAAAGCACCTTGTCTCTCGCTAGTGATTTTCCCTGCAGTGTGTAGCCACAGGACAGTGTTGGGTTTATTTTAGGTTGCACGCTGTCAATGTGGCAGGATGGTGAGCCCTAGCCAGACCTGGAGAGTGCCCCATAGGAATGGACTGTGCTCTGTGGGACATATGTTGTAATGCTCAAACTTCCCCCTAGTTTAGTGGTCGAAAATATGCTTTGAGACTTCTTCTCTGTGTCTCTGGCTGAGCACCAGTCTTGCATGCAGAAGGTCTCAAGTTCAATCCCTGCTGTCTTCAGTTAAAAAAAGAATGCATGTCCAATCTTTCATACATGCAGCTGCTTTATACCGATCAGTGGTCCATCAAGGTCAGTATTAGCTACTTGGAATGGCAGCAGATCTTTGGGGTCTCAGTTAGAGGACTTTCACAGCACCTACTACCTGCTCCTTTTCACTGGAAATGCCAGGGATTCAACCTGGGACTTTCTGCAAGCAAAGTCGATGCTTTGCCACTGAGCCACAGCACTTCCCCTTTCACGTCTCAGGAAGCAGGAGCTGGACAGCAGTCTTCCTCTATCCAAGACCCTGGAGAATCATTGCCAATCAGAGTAGACAACCCTGAGCCAGACAGACTCATGGGTCTAATTTAGGCATTTATTTAACATATTTCTAACCTCCCTCTCCAAAATCTTACCCAACATGGATGATAAGAATCAAGCAATAAACAATATGGTTAATTTAAAATGATTAAAAACAGTTCAGAAAATTCTGGACAATAGAATTCTCAGAAGTCAAAAACAATAACTAGTAATATCTACAGCATAGAAAAATTATTTCTGAATAGTGGGCAGGCCATAGAGAGTAGTGTTAAAATGTCAAAAGAGTGGAAAATTAGCTAAAAACTTAATGAAGAGAGTTTTTTAAAAGTTGGCTCCTAAAAAGTCAGTAAAGATACTGCCTGGTGAGCTTCGGTGGGGGGGGGGGGAATTCTGCAGCCAGGTAGGCAGCTTCATGCATCCATGTGTATATGTTGTTGACTAACCAACATGCAAAAGCCAAGGCAGACAAGCCAGTGTGGAAAGGGTTCCTTGAAGGCAGAAAGTTTGAAAACCATTCCCATAGAGCAAGAGCAGAAGACGTGCCTTGTGGAGTCCCTTTTGTCACACACAGTAGCCAAAAGGCATCTACTACACTTCTGGAACCACATTCCACACGTTAGTTCTAATTAGAATAAATGTGCTTTCTGGAGAAATAGTGGTATTTTTCCCAGAACAAAAGATAGCATTTTTATTGCTGGCAAAATGTACTGTTACTACAACAGAAATGCAGCTCTGAAGGAATATACTCTATGCACTGTGAACAAAAAATGGGCATGTGTTGCTGTGCTGGCTCAGAGGTTAAGATGCTGAGCTGCAGACCAGAAGGTTGGTAGCTTGGCAGTTCGAGACCCCTGCCGCGTGATGGAGTGAGCTCTCGTCTCTGGCCCCAGCTCCTGCCAGTCTAGCAGTTCAAAAGCAAGAAATTGCAAGTAGATAAATAGGGAGTGCTTCGGTGGGAAGGTAACAGCGTTCCGTGCGCCTTGGTGTTTAGTCATGTTGGCCACATGACCATGGAAAAAGTCTTCGGACAGTGCTGGCTCTTCGGCTTGGAAACAGAGATGAGCACCACCCCCTAGAGTCGGATTTGACTGGCTTTTGAGCAAGGGAAACCTTTACCTTTACCTTTTTAAACTACTCTGACCTATTTTTTAATCCTTTCCAATGCTTCTGAATTCAGTTATGCTGAGGTTCGAGCTGAAAGAAGAAGAGACCTTGGCCTTGAGGAGTCATCCATTGAACTGGCGTCTTCATCTTTGAAGGTATTGGGGTTTGGAATAAGCAAACAGGAGTGTGTGTGTGTGTGTTGTGTGCACGTGAAATATTTGCAGCTGTGACAAACATTTGGGGTGTGCAATTTTGTTTTTACTTCTTTGTATTTATTTAAGCTTGCAAAGATTTTAATTTCAAGGGCTTCTGTTCAGATGGAGATTGTTTTTTGATTGTTATAAAGCTGGTCTTCAGAAGTCTCACATAATAATGTGGAACAGTTAGTGGCACCTGTGTTCATGCTGCCAGATCTCTTCTGGTCCTTGATGAAGGGGGAGAAGCATGTCTCATTTTAATTTTGCAAGACAGGAATGTGGTTACATTTTAAGATGCATGAAAATTAAATTCTCGGTAAGTAGGTATCTTGATCAGTTTGAGAAAGAAATTGCAAATTAGCATAGGACATGTTTTCAAAATCAAAATTTGCATACCTTTTTTCTAGAAGAGATGGGTGTTGCACCATATTCTGATGTCACTTTTAAAAGCATCTTCTGTGTGAGTACACCCATGGGAATCCTCCTTCAGAGCTTTGGCAACAGCATCAAGCGGTGACTCGCTTTTCTAAAGAAGCCTTTGCTGATCAAACTTTGCAGAAAGAACACATCTATTGTTGGACCTCATCTCAAACATAATCCCCACCCCAGCCAACTCTCACATTTCAGTGCCAGCCACCAAGTGCTGAGAAATGAAATCGTGGCTCATGCACGTGTGAACTGGCCCTGCACCAGTTTAATTGAGTGCTCCATGGTCTTTCAAGAAGAAAAAGAAGGGCTGCACCAATTCGGGCAAAGAAGCAAAGAAAAACAGTGGAAAAACAATGAATAATAACCCTGGCATGTTTGGCATTAGCTTCTTGAAGGGGATCTGTAACGTACAAAAGCAGCAGTACTTCAAAGCTGATTCAGTGGGATCATTGCTGCTTTTATATTTTACAGATCCCCCTGAGGAAGCAAATGTGAAACGTGTGGGGGTTATGATTACATTGGAATAATATCATTTTCCCAGCGCACCATTGTTTTTCTCTTTGTCTTTTTGCCCTATGGACTATCACCATGTTTTGAAAACTCCAAAAAGATCTCCTTACAACATGTTCTGATCATTACGGTAATGGCAAAATGGTACAGCTGTAGTAACCGCTGTAAGCAAATCCTTCATTCCCCTAGATACTGTGCATGGGGCCAAGGAACAGCCTTACACTCTCTGAGCAATAGTCCTTCTATAACAGAATATCTCCAAGTTCTCTATGTGGGGAGTCTTTTCAAGCCTTGGACTTCAGGCATTCTATACGCTAAGCCAGTTTTCCATACCAGAATCCTGAAATGGCGTATAGTATTACTTCATGCCTCTCCACTGTCCTAAACACAGAGAAATTCCAGACTCTACAGTGCAGTGTTTAGCTTTCGTTTGGAAGATTTACGTCTGTTATTTACAAAGGTACAAGCAAAACATTAAATGATGAGAAAGCAGAGTCTGCATCAGATTCCTAGGGAGCAACTTTTACGTCCCTCCAAGGCCTGACTGACACCAACCAAGGACTCCCAGCTCTAGAATGGATGTGATACTGGGAGTTTTATGAATGGAGCCCCCACAATTTCTTTTTCTCTTAAACACATTTGATCTGGGTGAGGGCTGCTGCATGAGAGTCTAAGGGTGGCCTGATGGCCTGGTGTGAATTAAGAGTTTTCCCTATATTAAAAGGGCCTCAGGGGGCTGCTGTTTCCCATTGGGGGACCCAGGTGTTCCCTAGTGGGGAAAATAGCTCTCTGGAGCCATTTGATATAGGAGGAAATGGTGCAGGAGGATAGCGAAGTCTTAAACTTCCTCCCCCCCATGCACCACAGCTCTGATCCAGATCAGGTCCACATGTACTTTGTTTGGAGAAAAAAGAAATGCTGGCTCTGTTAATGGAATTTCTCCCATTGCATTTGTGTGAGAGTCAGTCTCCCCCCCACCCTTCAGATCATCAAAGAGGCTGTTTCTTCCATCTGACCTGCCAGCACTCAAACCCAAACTGCTTTATGCAAATGGCACATTCAGGAGGCCAGAGACAGTCATTTAAAAGCTATTGACATTTTTGGTCCCAACCACACATTTGCAGTAACCAAATCAGCCAACTCATAGCAGTTTGTGCATATCATTACTGCCCACATGTGCAAAGAAACGACCAGGGGCCAGTGAAAGAGCTGGCAGCATATCAAACCACGACATCAGTGGTGCTTTTCTGCTGACTCACCAGTTTTGGCCAGACAAGAATTAGAAACCAAGAAATGATTTATTGGTTTGGTTTGTTTGTTTTCCTGCAGATTACTGATGTGCTTGAAAAACTGGGCACAGTGCTATCCAGAGGGAGGGAAGGACTGTAACCACAACGACACTTTCCATTGTCTTTTAAAATAATCAATTTGACATCATCATGCCTGCCCAATTAATAGGGTCAACTCAGTTAACATTTTAAAAATAAACCTTGGCCAGTGTTTTAATAACAAGATGCTAGGGAAACAACAAACAGAGCTTTCTGTAGCCTCTTTGAATTGGGTATCTCTTAATCTTCTGGACCTTTCCTAGCATTTAAAAGCAATTACATAGAGTCTGGCTGTTGGGGTTTGCACAGCACTTCTAAAATTTCTTATGTAATTACTTAATCATATTTATTTATGATCTCAGGTGTGGATTCCAATAATAATTCTCCTCCCCCAACCCCATTCACATGGAACTGAGCTGTCTGAAAAGAACCATCACATGACGGAGTCGAGTACCACTAACTTGAGTGCTGGCATAGCAGAGTGCCTAGAGTGTCAGATTAGGGCCTGGGACAACTAGGTGCCAACCCTCACTCTGCCATGGATTGAGCACACCCCCGTCTCTTAGTCTAAACGACCTCACAAGGTGTTTGTTGTGAGGATAAGTCTGCACTCTGTGTAATCCACCTTGGGTCCCTTGGAAAAAAGGGGACTATAAATAATGTAAATAAAATGAGATAATAAAAATAAAGTGCAATGCTTTTCAGCAGGTTCACATATTTAGTGAGCAAACTGGCCTTAAGTCCATGTTCTCAGACTCATAAGGATATATCTTTTGGGACTGGTCACTTTTATATCAGCAGTGCTCTGATGCATGAGTGAGCCCACAGAATTTGTACTGTACACTGGCCCAGTCACAGGGCCATTGTGCTTAACTAGGGGTGGTTTTTTTGGGTTTTTTTTTTTACAATAATCAGGCACTAATTCCACCCCCATTGCTCATAATAGCAATTTCAGATGTTCAGATCCCGTATATTGTTGGTATCCCTTACAACAACACATCCACCCCAGTGCTGGTTAAGCAGATGTGATGTGGGAGTTCCCAGATGAAACTCAAATTCTTAGGTATGTGGGGGCCTGAGCTTAATTGGGACTATGATGCATGGAGAGAAGGGGCTTTAGCCTTCTCCCGCACCGTTTCTCCTGAAACAGCCTGCTATATTCTCTTCTGGGAAAACTTACATGCACTACATGTTTCCTCAGTGAGCCTATAATAGCTCCCCAAGATTGCTTCAGGTTGGGAAAATGGGGGGGGGGGAGAGGCTTAAGTCCCCTTCCCCCAAACACTATTGTCCCAATCCCAAGTAGACTGTACCTTGCACCTGAGAATCTGAGTTTCAACAGAAAACTCCCAGGGCATGTTGCTAGACAGGGCCCTGGTTGGACCTGTACACAGTAAAAAGTGTATTTAGGCCTTTATTATTCTTGTATTAAAAATGATATCCTAGGAATCAGTGAACTAAAGTGGACAGGAATGGGCGAATTTAACTCAGAAGACCATTATATATACTACTGTGGCCAGGAATCTCGTAGAAAAAATGGTGTGGCCTTTATAGTCAACAAGAGAGTGCAAAAGTCAGTACTGGGATACAACCTCAAAAATGACAGAATGATTTCTGTCCGATTCCAAGGCAAGCCATTCAACATCACAGTAATCCGAGTCTATGCCCCAACCACTGATGCAGAAGAGGCTGAAGTGGACCGGTTCTATGAAGACCTACAACACCTCCTAGAACTAACACCAAAAAATGATGTCCTCATCATCATAGGGGACTGGAATGCTAAAGTAGGAAGTCAAAAGGTAACCGGAATAACAGACAAGTTTGGCCTTGGAAAGCAAAATGAAGCAGGGCAAAGGTTAACAGAGTTTTGTCAAGAGAACACACTGGTCATAGCGAACACCCTTTTCCAACAACCTAAGAGGCGACTCTACACATGGACATCACCAGATGGGCAACACCGAAATCAGATTGACTATATAATTTGCAGTCAAAGATGGAGAAGCTCTATCCAGTCAGTAAAAACAAGACCTGGAGCTGACTGTGGTTCAGATCATGAGCTACTCATTGCAAAATTCAGACTTAAACTGAAGAAAATCGGGAAAACCATGAGGCCATTCAGGTTTGACCTAGATCACATCCCTGATGAATATACAGTAGAGGTGAAGAATAGATTCAAGGGTCTGGATTTGATAGATAGAGTGCCTGAAGAACTATGGACAGAGGTTCGTGACATCGTACAGGAGGCAGCAATCACCACCATCCCAAAGAAAAAGAAATGTAAGAAAGCAAAGTGGCTTTCTGATGAGGCTTTACAAATAGCAGAGGAAAGAAGGAAAGCGAAAGGCAAAGGCGAAAAGGAAAGATTTACCCAACTGAACGCAGATTTCCAGAGAACAGCAAGGAGAGATAAGGAGGCCTTCCTGAATGAACAGTGCAAAGTAATAGAAGAAAACAATAGAATGGGAAGGACTAGAGATCTCTTCAAGAAAATTGGAGAAATCAAGGGAGCGTTCCATGCAAAGCTGGCCATGATAAAGGACAAAAACGGTAGGGACCTAACAGAAGCAGAAGAGATTAGGAAAAGATGGCAAGAATACACAGAAGAACTATACAAGAAAGACCTCAATGTCCTTGACAAACACGACGGTATAATCACTGACCTTGAGCCAGACATCCTGGAATGTGAAGTTAAATGGGCCTTAGAAAGCATTACTAACAACAAAGCTAGTGGAGGTGATGGTATTCCAGCTGAGCTATTCAAAGTCTTAGAAGATGATGCTGTTAAAGTTCTGCACTCCATTTGCCAGCAAATTTGGAAAACGCAACAGTGGCCACAGGATTGGAAAAGATCAGTATACATTCCAATCCCAAAGAAGGGCAATGCCAAGGAATGTTCAAACTATCGCACAATTGCACTCATATCACACGCTAGCAAGGTCATGCTCAAGATCCTACAAGCTAGGCTTCAACAGTACGTGGATAGAGAACTACCAGAAGTACAAGCTGGGTTTCGAAGAGGTAGAGGAACGAGAGATCATATTGCCAACATTCGCTGGATTATGGAGAAAGCAAGAGAGTACCAGAAAAATATCTACTTCTGCTTCATTGACTATGCTAAAGCCTTTGACTGTGTGGATCACAACAAACTATGGCAGGTCCTTAAAGAGATGGGAGTACCAGACCACCTCACATGTCTCTTGAGAAACCTGTATAAGGGCCAAGAAGCGACAGTTAGAACCGGATACGGAACAACTGATTGGTTCAGCATAGGAAAAGGAGTACGACAAGGATGTATACTGTCACCTTGCTTATTTAATATATATGCAGAGTACATCATGCGAAATGCTGGCCTGGATGAATCACAAGCGGGAATTAAGATTGCTGGGGAAAAGATCAACAACCTCAGATATGCAGATGATACCACTCTAATGGCTGAAAGTGAAAAGGATCTAAAGAGCCTCTTGCTCAGAGTAAAAGAGGAGAGCGCAAAAGTGGGCTTGAAGCTCAACATCAAAAAAACTAAGATCATGGCATCCGGCCCCATCACTCCTTGGCAAATAGAAGGGGAAGCTGTGGAAGTAGTGACAGACTTCACGTTCCTGGGATCCCAGATCACCGCAGACTGTGACTGCAGCCATGAAATTAAAAGACGCCTGCTCCTTGGGAGGAAAGCGATGGCGAACCTAAACAGCATGATAAAAAGTAGAGACATCACCCTGCCAACAAAAGTCTCAAAGAAGACAGAGACGGCAAAGGATGAGATGGTTAGACAGTGTCATAGATGCAACGAACATGAAATTGAGCCAACTTCAGAGGACGGCGGAAGACAGGAGGGCCTGGCGGGAGATGATCCATGGGGTCGCGAAGAGTCGGACTCGACTGTGCGACTGAACAACAACAAAATTATAAATGTGAGTGGGGGTGGGGAGCTGACACTGAAAAAGCGGCGTGACGGGTCTCAGACCATCTAGTGCACTCATGGCAAAGGTGAGAGTTGAACTGAGGTCTTCTGATTTGTCGCCGCACAAAATCTTATGTGACCACCCATTTTTTTCCTCCAGGTTGTATGTCTTACTTGCAGGTATCACATTTAATAGGTTTGGGTTTTTTTCAATGGGGATGGCAGTACAAAACATCCCCAAGACAGATTCAGCAACTACTGCCTGGCAATGGAAAGTGCCAGCAATTCACAGCTGACAAGGGCAACCCCACAGGGTTGTCAAGGGAAGAAATGGGCAGAGGAGATAATGCCATTGCCTGCTTCTATGTAGCAACTCTGGACTTCTTTGGTGGTCTCCCACCCAGGGCCAAACCTGCTTAGCCTCCAAGTTCTGATGACATCCGGAGCAGGGCGACGGGTGCCTGGACCACCTAATTTAAGCACATTGTATGTAGCCATTAATTGCTGCATTGAATGAATCTGGATTTGGCTCTACATCATCACCCTTTGTCCATCTGTCTACTATTGCGTGATGCGGGTTGCTTTTTAAAAGGCTAATACAGCTGACAAACATTATCCCCAGTAAGATTTTCTTTTTCTTTTTTTGCTCTCCTGCTCCTCTTCCTTTTTGTATTTGAGGCACAAGGTTGTCCTTCTTTCTACTCAGTCTGCCTCATTTGGTCATTCATTCATTTTGCATTAACTATTGAAAGCCAATGGACTGTGACTTGTTGGAAGACATTGGGCAAAAGGGAGCTAATTATAAAGGCGTGTTTCTATTTATATGTACAGATCTGTTGCTGGCAAGCAGGGATGGGTAGAGGGAGCAAAAGGTCACACAGGCAACAATGTTGTGTCTTGTCAAATGCCCTTGATGGTGATTGGTGATGGGCTTTCCATTGAACCTTAGTAACAATGGGGCAGGTCCAACCGACTGCTTCTACTTAATGCATTTGTCTCTGGTTCTCATCATGCCACTTGAGGTCTGCTCTTCCTATACTATCGCAAAACCATGGATTGAGACGAGAGCTAGCTTAGGTGTTCTTTACCAGTGTGATCATATTCCTTCCCACCAACTTTGTGACATTAAAACTCCAATGCATAAAACCTAATGGGGTTGGATTGGTTGGTATAGATCATGTATTTAGCAACAAATGGAGATGTAGAAGAAGAAGAAGAGATTGGATTTATACCCCGCCCTTCACTTGGAGTCTCAGAGCAGCTTACAAACTCCTTTCCCTTCCCCTCCCCACAACAGACTCCCTGTGAGGTGGGTGGGGCTGAGAGAACTCTGACACAAACTGCTCTTTCAGGAACAGCTGTGCCAGAGCTTGTGACAGACCCAAGGTCACATCAGCAGGTGCAAGTGGAGGAGTAGGGAATCAAACCCGGTTCTCCCAGATCACAGTCCGCACGCGTAACCACTGTACCAAACTGGCTCTCAGAGGGAAGTCCCAAGTTCATGGCTCAACTAGGTCACAGCTTGGCTATATCCTCACCCTCTGCTTTTTGGCAGCTGCTGTAATTACACGGTAGAAACTAGAACTTCTGGTGCTGGAGTTCTCATTCTCTGCACAGACACCAGGATACTGGATGGGTTACACCACTGACTAGTAGATGAGTTCCTGTTCAGGATACCACCTCATGTAGATAATGACATTAACTTGTCCATAAGTAGGGTATCTTTTTAGTGGTTGTACCAACCTTATGAGGTACGCCCCTCCTTCCACAACTTATGATATTGAGCCAGCCCCTTCACTGATAGCATTTTGGTAGTGCGTGAAGGCTGTTCTTTTCCATCAGATGTTTGGCTGAATTATTTGTAATTGATCAAATAGTTTACTCCTACTGTGTATGCTGTTATTGTTGGATTATGTGGATTATGTTTTTGGATTATTTGTATTTGGGTTATGAGCAGCCTTGGAAACTTTATTACATGGCAATGTATTAACTTAATAAAACAAAAGTGTAAATGGGTGCAATAAGGGAAAGGGCAAGCTTGGTTAAATTCTGTCAAACACTTGAATTTAAAAGGCAACCATTTTCTGGATTGTGTCCACTGTACTTGTTCTGATGATACACAAATGATGGAACTGTACCTGCAAAGGAAAAACAGCTTTCATCATTCCCTTTATGGGAGTTGACAGGAGAAACTTCTATAAACTTAATTTGAAGTAGTCACATTTTAAACACATAGAAGTCAAAACAAGTCTTGCAGCATCTGAACAGATTTATGGTTCGCCTTTAAGGTGCAACACTTCTTGGTTTTGTTTTATTCTCACAGCAACCCCTCTGGAAGGAATTAATGAGTCTTGTATCCTGATCCTATAATGTCACCTGCCTTCTGGATCTGAAGAATCCAGATACTTTTGCTTCTGCTGCTAACATTCATTCCTGGCTTTACCTCTTTTTCAGAGTCAAGAAAGTTTCATCGATATCCGGCCATGTGTAACCAGCCAAGAACCCAGTCGGGAGAGGGTGTCCGTGTCATCTCATAGTTCCCGCCGATCCTCGCACACAGCACTCTCTGATTCTGCATGTGGGTGTCACTTTGAACTGTTGGCCACTGTATAGCACCAAGGGGGGGCAATTCTAAGCCAGTTGATGGATCACATCGGTGTGAACCCAAGAGCCTCATTTTACCTGTCTTCCGTGCAAGATTTATTGCCCATAGGAGGAGGGGCTGTGGCTCAAGGTTGAGCATCTGCTTTACATGCGGGTGGTCCAAGGTTCAGCCTCTGGCATCTTTTATTTAAAGGATCTTGGATAACAGGTGATGGGAAAGACATTTCTTGGCCTGAGGCTCAGGAGAGCTGCTGCCAGTGAGAGTCGATGTTGCCAGTAAAAGTGATCTGATTGGAATAAGGCAGCTTCATGTAGTCACTGGATGCTCTATGCTACTGCTGGTGGCTTTTAGCTGCCATGATTGATTCTTTTGCTGTGTACTGCCTACCTGGATTTTAAAAAGGGGGACTATAAACAGCTATCAGCTAAATAGAGTGTCTGTCTCCTGAGGCATTATCTCTCTGAATACCAGGTCTCAGGAGATGAATTTTTCTCAGTCACATTGCTGACCACTGTTAGAAACTGGGTGCTGGGCTAAATGGACCATCGGTCTCATCTGGGTAAGGTGCTGTTCTCATGCTGCACTCCTAAAAGCCTCTTCTGCACACTTTGTGTCAGTGTTGCACTTTAATGAGGATTCCTGACTGAGGCAGTTCTTAGCTTAACAGACGCTAGCTTTGATTCAGCACCACTTAGGAGTGTGAGGAGCCTTGCACTACTTATGTTCAATCCCCCCCACACACACCTTTAAATTAACTTCCTAAAAAGTTCCTGTGGGTGGAAGGGCAGCTTGTGCTGGAAAGGCTCTTGGTGGCTATGAAGAGAAGAAGAAGAGGTTGGATTTATATCCCGCCCTTCACTATCTGAAGGAGTCTCAGAGTGGCTTACAATCTCCTTTCCCTTCCCCTGTCCCTGTGAGGTAGGTGGGGCTGAGAGAGCTCTCCCGAGAACTGCCCTTGAGGGAACAGCTCTGAAAGAACTGATGACTGACCCAAGGTCACAGTAACAGCTGCATGTGGAGGAGTGGGGAATGAAACCTGGTTCTCCCAGCTTAGAGTCCGCGTTCCTAAGCACGGCACCAAGCATATTAAGTCACCCAACAGCCTGGTGCTGTGAACTATGATTAAGGAATAGTCTCACCAGATATGGTTTCATGTGGTCTGGAAGGAACTGCTGTATCTCAAGAAGATGGTTTCAGGCAGCGATGTTGGTCTGCAGAAGAACAGCCAGATTCAAGCCCAGCAGCACCTGAGAGACCAGCAAGATTTCCAGGGCATGAGCTTTTGAGAGTCAGGGCTCCCTTGGTCAGGTGTCTGGTAAAGAAGGGGGCTTTGACTCTCGAAAGCTTATGCCCTGGAAATCTGAATGGCCTTTTAAGGTGCTGCTGGGCTTGAATCTGGCTGTGATCTCCTCCAGCTCAGGATTGGGTATGAAATGGGAAAGTATTTTTGTGATAATGTGAGCACCGCCTTAAAGGACACTTCTCTTTTGCAGCCACGTCATCCATACGGCATACCGATGCCAGCACCCCTACCAGGCAGTCACTGCCCATGTCGGACAAGGCACCTCTCAGGCTGGCCTCAAGCAGCAGCACACAGGTCAGTGGCTGCCACGTCTTCCCCAGGGTGTATCTCGGAGAGAAGGAGTCTGACTCAAAGAGGGGGAATCCCTCTGGAATTGAAGCAGAGGGAGGTGTTGTTTATATCCAGATCCAAAAAGTAAACCACAATCCATTAGGACCAACCAAAATGACACAAAACAGTGTGCAAGTTTTCAAGTTCTCCAGAACTCTTCATCAGGGTGGATGTTACAAAATAAAGAAGAGGTGGATGGAGAAAAAGAGCTGTTTCAGGCCATGATTTTAAGGCCTTTTCTTGGCAGCATCCCTGTGCTTAATGTTGCCTTTGGTCTCAGGTTACACCCCGAATTCCGTGAATAAGAACAAATGCTGTCTGTCTCTGTCATGGTGTTTATATCCAGGTGATACAATGATATAAAGATGAATAACAACTACAATACCAAGAGCAGGCCTTCCCTCTCCAGTGGACTAGCTCTCCACCTGCATAGTTTGAGCCTTGTTCTTTCTCCTTCTGCGTAACGGCGTCAGGACTGCTGAAAACTGCTGCATTGTCTTAAAATTTGATGCAGTCTGGTGGTCAGTTGAACAGCGAACTGGAGGAGAATCCTGTGACCTCAGCCTGATAGTCAGCTGCCTTTAGTGCTTTGCTGGGTAGACAGGCAGTTGATGCATGCTTAAAAGGAATAAATACACGTAAATTGGGTTGTCAGCTGATAGGAGAGACATGGGATGGCCAGCGCTGCTTCTGTGCCTTTAGCAAGTAGTTTGATCTGCTGAAATTGGCACGTGAAGCGTTTCATAGTGAGGAACAGAGCATTTATCTGCCGCCTGTTACCTGCAAATCAAACTGCACAGGAGCAGAGGCTGGTAAAGCTGTCGGCAGGACTATTTATAAAACAGGACGCATGAAGCTAGATGGTCTTGAAGTGCTGGTAGGCTTGGGGAGTTTTCAGAGCTAAATAAAGTATCTTTAAAAGGGCAGATGCCTGTGAAAATATTGCCCTGGTTTCAGCTGTTTTCCCTGACTTGCTAGTGTTCTATATGAAGAGATGTATATTTCTGTATGAGGAGCACGGAGTCATTTGAAACCACCATCTGATACGTCTCAAACACAGGTACTGTGTAAACTAGGTCGTGGAGGCACAGTCTTCTGGGAACGTTATTACAAAGAGATATTCATGCTTGTGCTGAATGCATTATGACCCCACTGTTTTTCTTTCACAGGGTATAATAACCCCTCAAACGCCCGCTGAGCATCTCACGCAGCGTCACATGGCGCAGCCCACGGTTCCCTCGCAGCAAGCGGTTATGGTAAGTCCCCCCGTGGTACACAGTCAGCTCTACACGTGCCTGTGTGGCAAGCAGAGAGAGGGAGAGACGGCCATAGGTGATACCCGTGGGCGTTTCCCCACCTCCTCGGCTGGCAGTCAGTGATCTGAGGCAGGGGCCGGGAAGCGCCCAGCACAACAGATGTGAAGTGTACAGCTTAGAAGTAATCACTGTTCTGAAGGGAGAGGGGGAAAATGTAATGACAGCTGAATGTCTCTTGAGACAAATACCCACTGAAGTCCTGAGGCCTCATGTAATTATGAGAGAAACTTGGATGTCTTGCACTAGATGCGTTTATAACTTCTTTAATTAGCGGGAGGCTCTTCAAGTCAAGTTCTTTATTTCTGAACTTACAACCAGCTATGTTGATCCTTACTGCTTCAACGAGACAGCTAATGATGATAAAGTATTAAAATACAGTGAGCTAACTTCATGAATCTGTAAGGGTTGAGAGAATTGGAGAGAACTGTTTAAAACTATTGGGGTTCTTTTTGTGTTTGTATTGTTTTATATGTATATGTACACACATTTTTATGTTTTATGAATTATGTTTAATATATGTAATCTCATCGGTCAAAACTCTCAGTTAAAATCCTGGGCAATAAGGAACCTTTTATTAGATACAATACATGAAGCAGCCGTTAGCCCGCACTTTCACCACCCCAGTTAGTCTTTGTACATGAATCCACCATGTGCCATCTAGTGCCAGATTTATCCTGTTTTTGTTGTATCTTTGTAATCTAGATTTACTGCATTGTCGCATTAATTTTGGTTTTTAAAAAATTTTGTAATCTCTAAGTGTCAGCAAGAAAGACAGTAAAAAAGAAAGTAAATAAAATAAAAGGGGGAAAAGTTTTCTTTCAGACATGTAGCTTTTAGTAATCACTGTTTGCAAAAGGTACCGTTGGGTGACCCCTTCCTTCCATTCTGTATCCGTAGCCCGTGTATCACTTCCCAGCCCAGATTGGGATGATGCATCAGCTGAAAGAGCAGCTGGAAGAGAGGACCCGCATCCTGCAAGCTGACATCAAGACGCAGCAAGAGGAGCTGCATGTCATCAAAGAACAGCTTCTGCTGGTGCAAGACTCCAACCTGCAGGTATTTTGACAGGACTTCCCCTAAACTGCCGTCTTTAAATCAAAATACTTCCCATTGCATTTAGGAACATACCAGAGTGCTTGGATTTGATCTCCAGATGTTCAGTCCGGCCCCCCCGCGAAAGCAGCCATGGGGGCAGATGTTCGGAGTCGGGGCTGAACAAAATCAGAGTTCAGAAACCTTAAAGACCAACAAAATTTTGCTGTATATAAGCGTTTGTGAGCCCAAACTCACTGTGTCAGCTAACTGGGGCTGCAGACATCTCGACAGGACATTCTCTGAATCAAGGGTGTGGCACTGGGAAAGGAAGGGATTAAGTCTCCTCCCCGTGTTACTTACCTGATTGAAAATCCCTGCCCCAGGACTGCTATAAACCCTGGAAAAGAACATATACCCATATTGTTTGTTTTTTGTCCCTACTGAGGCTAAAAGCAACTCGTGGTGACTGTTTTTGACTGCAACAAATGGCTGGGAGGTGGGGAAGAAAATGTTCAGCCATAACATTCCCTAATGCTGCAGCCCCAATCCAGATTGCCCCCCTTCAACCCACCCTCCCCGTGGTTGCTATGAAACATCTGGAATTCCATACATGAGATATTGTTTGGCCAGCCCTTATTTTCAGCCTTGCAGATAAACAGTTACAAGCCGGCCAGTTTTTTCCAAGTCAGTCTGCCTGCACATCTCCACATCAGCCAGTAGTAACCTAAAAGGGACAGGGACCCAGCTTTTTATAAAAGCTTCTTTACCTGTATACTTGGACATGATTTGTACTCCCTATAGGCAAAGAGGTGGGTGCCTGTTTCCAAACTTGTGTGTGCCATGCAAAATGTACTGAACTACAGAAAGATGGTGCCGTGTCCTGCTAGTAGTTAGGTGAACTTGTGTATAGTGACATTTCATTGTGTGGAAGGTACAGGTGCAGGCTGCTAGGATTGTGTGAGTTTTCTGAAATCAGTATTCAACATGATGCAGCTGTTTGCAAATGATCCTATCCAGTGGGGTATACCTAAGCCTATTCATTCAGTGCCCTTATGTTACTTGATCCCTGTTCAGGGGGAACAGGGCCCTGCAGCTGACTGAAGTAGGACCCCCCCTGCTCCGCTAGATGGCTGTCCGCTGAACTTGGATTAAATTTTAGAGAGCACAGAGGTTCTTTTCTGGCTATTTATTTCTTGGCTAGCAGAGAGACAGAAATCTTTCATACTAACAAAGCTATTTTATGCTTTGTTTCTGGACAGTTTTGAAACTTAAAAAATGCACAACTGTTATTCTAAAGTAGGACTTCTCTTGTGAAATGTTCACCCTTCGCAAAGGGGGAAGCGTGGATGGTAATATATCCAAAGGGTGGGTGCCATCTAGTGGTCATGTTGAGTACTGATCCAGCAAGTTACTAGAATAACATGCAGAAACCCCATGTTTACAGCACCCCTTCCTGCTGTGGTAAGAGATGTTTTATTATGGACTTTTGCTGCCATGCTTTTGGTACATGTCCATTTTCAAAGAGATCTCTTTCTCTCCTGCTTAATATCAGGCATTTGGGGATGTCCCCAAAGTCCACATGCTCACTGCTGTCTTTTACTTCTCCACCCTTTCCCCCTACTGTTTGGACAGATGCTGATGCAACAGCCGATGCCAGTGGTCTTCAACAATGTGCAGCAACCCCAGAACCCACGGAGGCCTTCTCAGCAACAAGCAGCAGCAACAGGGGGCAGGCATGGGACGACCTCCAAGAAGTCTCAGCAGCAAGGCCTTACGGGAACCAAGCAGTACTGTGGCACGCCCTTGCCCTCGCCACGGCAATTCCTCAGGGAACCTTGTGTCACGTCATCCCAGGTTTGGGGTTTTTTTTTAAACATGGTACCAGATGAATTGATGCTTTAAAAAAAAATCTATATAGCTCCGTTCTAATGAAGGCTTTTGCGTTTATGTATCAGGTACAGTCGCAGCAGCAGCAGCAAAAGCGTGTTCTGAGAGGAAACCAGATCCAGCAGGCATGCTTGCCAATGCAGATGAGCATTTCAATGCCCCTCTACAATAATCCCATGGTGTTCTCCCAGACGCACCCTATCACTGTGTCTGCTCCGATGCCAGCCGAAATGACTGAGAGGCAGCAGCAGCCTGACTACAGCCAAGATCGGAGTCTACGGTACAGACTACTTATCTGTTTCTAAATTAAAGTACTTATACCCCGCTTTTCCTTCATTGCTCAAGGCAGTTTACAAATCCAAATTTTAAACAAACAAAAAGTAGAACTAATCCCAGTTAACATCTCTCTTCCACCACCACTACCATGTCTGTAGCCAGGCACTAGTGAATAAAGTGACTTTGCAATGCCTCCTAAAAACTTCTAGAGAACAACAGCTTCACCTGCTCACCGTTCTGTAGAGTAGGAGCTACTACAGAGAAAGCACGTAGCTCTGCTCTGGTGGACTAACTGAAGTGAGGAAATAGCTAGTAGGAGGCAAGCCGAGGACCGTAGTTTAAGACATAAATCTGCACTTAGCCATGGGGAAGAGGCCAGTTACTTTTGGCCTCAAGAGTTTGTGAGAATGCACAGGAGAAGAGAGCCACCCACTCTACCTGGAGGAATGGAGAAATGGAAATATGGCAGGTACAAGGAGGAATGTTAGGAATGTTATCCTCCTTCAGTTACCTTGCACCATAGCAGTTCTGCAAAATGTGGGAGGCCACTCCCGTTTTTGCTTTAGGGACCGAGACTGTTGCTCTGTGAGTCCATAGAAGAATTCCCCCAAGTGATAGTTGAGTGGTTCCTGTTATTAGGACCCAGCAAAACAGCACCAAACCGGTCAGAAAGTTTTTGAGTTCTCCAGAGAAATCTTAATTGGATTGTATATTCAAACATGGAAAAGGGGAGCAGGGGATTGTTTCCTGACATGATGGAGAGGTCTCAAGCCTGCAGCTTGTGGAATCTTAAATTGGAACACTTGGTGATGTTGCAGACTTAATTGGATTAGGTAACACTGGGTGCAAACCAGGTTTCTAGTTGCCCCAAAGGGATACTGGACTAAAGAAGCCAAAACCAACGCAGGGAGAAATGCATTGCTTCCTTCACACCCCTTTGTTAGCCTGCCTACATTGACCTAACATTGACTTCCCCTGCTAAGATTTTTTTGAACACATTCACATGGAGGAGCAAGCATTGTGCTGGCTCTTTGAGTTCCCTGGTTCTCACTGCATTGTGGTGGCTTGTCACTTTTCCAACAGGATGTTGCTAGATCAGCCTGTGCAGCCCTTGATGTCCAGCACTAGTGGGAACAGCCAGTCTTCACAAGGCACTGCTGGCAGACAACAAGCCAAGTAAGCCTCTGCAGTTATTTAAACTGTGTTCCTTGGGGTTTCCTGCAGGAGCTTAATTTGGGTCAATCTCCACACAGAAGACAAAACTGTGTTCTTCTTAGGACAAGCCTGTTACATTGCTTGGGACCTGCGAAACCAAATGCATCCTACTAGGTGTGGAGCAGGTTAAGAACATAAGAAAAGCCATGTTGGATCAGGCCAATGGCCCATCCAGTCCAACACTCTGTGTCACACATTGGCCAAAACCCAGGTGCCATCAGGAGGACCACCATCAGGGCCAGAACTCCAGACGCCCTCCCACTGTTCTAAGCCTACTGCTCATTAATTTCACTGAGTGCCCACGAGTTCTTGTATTGTGAGAGAGAAAAGTACCCCCCCTTCTCTATCCCATGCATAATTTTGTAAATATCATATTAGCCCTCAATCATCGTTTTTCCAAGCTAAAGAGCCCTAACCTCTTTAACTTTTCTTCATAGGGAAGGTGTTCCATCCCCTTAATCATTTTAGTTGCCCTTTTCTGCACCTTTTCCAATGCTATAATATTTTTTTTGAGGTATGGCTCCCAGAACTGTACACAGTATTCCAAATGAGGCTGCACCATAGATTCATACAGGGGCATTAGGATACTGGCTGATTTGTTTTCAGTCCCCTTCCTAATAATCTCCAGCATAGCATTTGCCTTTTTTTATTGCACTTGCACACTGAGTTGACATCTTCAGTGAGTTCTCTCCTGGTCAGTTACTGCCAGTTCAGACCCCATCAACATATATTTATAGTTAGGAGTTTTGGCTCCAATGTGGATTATTTTGCACTTGCCCATGTTGAACCTCATTTACCACATTGATGTCCACTCGCCCAGCGTCCGCAGATCTCTCTGGAGCGCCTCACAGTCCTCCCTGGTTCTCTACACCCTGAACAACTCAGTGTCATCTGCAAATCTGGCCATTTCACTGCTTACTCCCACCTCCAAATAATTAATGGACCAAGGACTGAGTCCTGTGGTATCCTATTGCTTACCGCCTTCCACTGTAAAAACTGCCCATTTATACTCACTCTGTTTCCTGTTAATTAACCCGTTTTTAATCCACAAGAGGACTTGTCCTCTTATCCTGTGACTGCTGAATTTACTTGGGAGCGTTTATTAAAAGCTTTTTGAAAGTCTAGGTAAACAACATCTACTGAGTCACCCTTGTACACAGGTTTGTTCCCCTCTTCAAAGAACTCTAAAAAGTTAGTGATTCATGATCTTCCCTTGCAGAATCCATGCTGATTTTTCCTCAATAGCTTTTGTTCATCAATGTGCCTACTAATTCCATCTTTAATAATGGATTCCAACATCTTACCTGGTATTGACATTGAACCTGTAATTTCCCAGTGCTCCTCTGGAACCTTTTTAAAAGATGGGGGTTACATGAGGTACCTTCCAGTCCCTGTGAATGGAGGCAGATTATAGTGATAGATTGTATATTTTTGTCAGGAGGTCCACAAGTTCACATTTGAGTTCTTTCAGAATTTTTTGATGTATGCCATCTGTATGCCTGGTGATTTAACAGGTTTTAATTCGTCCATCAGTCATAGGACCTCCTGTCTCATCACCTCAATCTGACTCAGGTCTTTCAACACCCCTCCCGAAATCAGCGGTTCTGGAGTGGGGAAGCACTTCCCATCTTCTGCAGTGGAGACAGAGGCAAAAAATGCATCCAGCTTCTGTGCCATTTCACCATCATCCTTTAGTAATCCTTTTACCCCTTGGACATCCAAGGGCCCCACTGCCTTCCTGGCTGGTTTTCTGCTACTAACATATCTGAAGAAATTATTATTGTTGGTCTTTATGTTTTTTGCTATCTGGTCCTCATAGTCCCTCTTTGCCTGTCTGATCACTGACTTGCATTTTATTTGCCAGCGCCTGTGCTCCCTTTTATTTACCTCATTGTTTGGGGGCACACATGGACCCACCATTGCCAGTATACTCAGGTGGCAGCTGTAGCCCAGAATGTCTTATTTTATCTGTGCTTCAGCTAGTTCACCAGCTGTGCTGCACAGCTGGAAGGCAGAGACCCAGCTGCCATTGTTCATGCGCTGGTGACTTCCAGATTGGTCTACTATAATCACCCAGAAACTTCAAACGGCTCAGTTGCCCACCAGTAGACAACATGTTGCTTTGCCTGTCATGCTTGTGATATAAACATAGCCTGGGCCTTGTGCATTCCATTAAAAAAAAAATTCTGCAACCAGCTGATCCAAATTCTGCAATTTCGAGATCATGTAAATCACCAAATTTGTATATTTCCCCCCTATTTTGCGTAGAGTATGCTGTTGTTTTTTTGTTTTTGTTTTTGCTATATTCTAGTTTTGGTAGTTGTGGTTGGGTCAAGGCACTGAATTTATGTCTCCGAGTGGCTGAACATTTCATTACGGTATCCTTCTGGCTTCTGAGATTTCCCACTTTCAGCATATCTTCAGAAAAACTTGGACTAGAAATCTGGTTGTTGTTTTTTAAAGTTCACTTTCAACAGAAACTGGAACTTCAGTGTGGAAAGGGTGGTTCCAAGGGCTTGTGAAAGTTTCACCAGTATTCTGTGATGGTTCATTCACACATGGAAGTCGTGACCAGTCAGGGCAAAGCTCTCAGCTGTAAGGTGCTGCTCTTTGTCACGTGACTCCAGCTTGTCAGACCTCCTTGCTAGCTTTGGCCTTAGGACGTGATACTTTGCTTCCTCGTTCCAAGCTGCTGTGTGTGTGTGTGTGTAGCCCATGCCGGTATGTTGTAGTCACTCACTAATGAAGTGTTTCTTGTAAGGTTTTAAAACCTTGACATGATTATTCCTTTCCTGCCTTGCAGGTTTCCTCAAGAGCAGCAGGGCCTGCCTCCTGCCATCCAGATGCAGCCAATCACCTGCACTGCCGTTCGCGCCTCTGCCCCCACCCCCGTGTTTACCCCCTCAGTGATGATTCCACACACCAACATCACTGCACAGCAGAGCCATCCCCCTGGCACCCTCCACCAGTGGCAGCCACAGCAAGTTCAACAACATCACCTCTATCTTCAGGTAATGCAGTTTGTAATACAGGTTGGGAAGATGTGAAATCAGCTAATTCGGGTATGAAGGATGGCATGCACTCGTGAGGGTGAGGTCTGTAAATGGCTATTAAGCAGGGCACCCAGATGTGAGGCAGTATGCCTCTGAAGGCCAGATGCTGGAAGAGGGGGGAAAGGGTTGTGGTCTGCTTATGAGCTTCTCAGAAGATGTGGCCACCAGTGTTTGCAGAACTAGATGGACCCATGGTCTGAGCCAGCAAGGTGGTTCTTTCATTCTTCGAGACTGTCTTCTATTCTAGGAGTCAACACAGGGAGGGGGGGGGTCAGGAATGGTGCAGATATGTGGGAGGGCTGCTTATGTCCACCTCTGAAACTGACCTCTCTGTTCTTCTGCAGATGCAAGGTGCTACTGAGCCAGTCCAGGCAGGCCAAAACCAGCACATATTCCAGCCCTCTCATCTGCCACAGCAGAATGCCACTATGGGCTATTTCCACCACCCGCAGCCACAGAACCACCACCTGCAGGGCCAGCCTTGTGGCTTGCAGGACCTGTCCGAAATGCAAATGCCTTGAGGCTGAGGGCTGGAAAGACAGCGGTGGCAGGTGTGTGCTCAGGCGGAGCAGGGGCTGTGCTGAGCAGAGGGTGAAGGGACAGAGGGCGAGTGCAGAGGAGCAGATGCCTTCCCTGTACACCTGGAGAGCGAAGCTCACACGAAAGGGATGGCGGCCAAGGCTTGACAGCTGGCTCAGCAGGGACCAAGTACAGCCGTGGGAGTTCTCACGCTGTCAGCGTTTCAAACGTGTTTGGTGTTTTAAAAACAAAAGCCACACAGCTGCACTTGCTTCAGCAAAACAGGACCAAAGTGAAGTTTGGTGCCATTGATTGTTTTGGTTGCATGCAGCTAGAACATGGGGGTTATACGTCCCGTGCGGGGAGAGTGAGAGGGGAAGGATGGTTTCTCCAGAAAAGCAAATGGAGGCAAAAGCGAAGTTGTCTGTGAAAGCTCTTGTCTACCAGGGCAGGGTCCCAGGCGGAGCTGATTCTCTGTCCCTTAAGCAAAAAACAAGGCAAACTTGATTTGCCCAAACGGGGGAACTAATTGCAGAAGAGAAAAATCCCTTAGTATGGCCACCTAGGAAAAGCCAGATAGATATATTTATAAACAATGACGGTAGATGGATTTCTAGCTGGCGGGTGTTATTTTAATAAGTCAGGTTTTACATGCTGATGCAATGGCAGATGACACCGCCTAGGTATGCGGGAGGCAGCTGCATATTTACAAAAAACAGAACCTTTGCTGAAATTCACTGTGAAGCAATGGGAACATGGAAATTATATAACTGTTAGCAGGCAATTTTAAAATTGTTCTGTTGAGTATATGGGTGTGAAAAAAAGAAAACCAAACGGTTCATTTGGTTGAGTAGTTCACACATGGATCCTGCAGTAAATTTCCACTAATGGAAACGGCACAGAATTTTCACCTGTTACCCTCTCCTGCTTCAGACTTTCAACTTCTCCTCCCATGCTGTTGGAGAGGGGGGGTTGGGGGGGTGTCGGCCCATTGGCCCCTTCAGGAGCAGCATTTTAGGGATCGTGTTGGGCTGTAGCAGTGCTGGAGGGGAAGTCCTGCTGGCACAAAAATGTCTTCTGTTTGGGGAAATCTCCCAGAGGATCCAAGC
>NW_015164201.1:221764-242182 GCF_001447785.1 Gekko japonicus
TTTCCCTACCACTTCCACAAGATTTTCCCTATACCTCAATCCCTTCCTTTGTTTCTGGCAACTGGGTTAATGCTGCTACTGTGTATGATACCGTTTTTGCCTGAATTTCTTACTCTTTCTTTCACCAGCTCCTTTCACTGTTAGTATTTTGACACGTACTAAGGTTTTCTCCTATTTTTGTTATAAAAGTGCAGATAAAAATCTATTTCTACTCCCTGTTTTAGCCAAATATATTTTTTCACAAGGTGGAGGAACAGAACCTTTTTATTCCTCCCCCCCACCCTCCCTAACATACCTTTTGGTGGGGAGGTTATCTATCTTGACACCCAAAGACAAAAAGGCAAACTTTGTGGTTTTGCTGCTTTGCGGTAGAATTGGGCAACAAGCGGACATTCTTACTTAATGAGGACACCTCTGATGATGATGCAGAAAAGTCAGTAGTGTTAGCAATAAATTGTATTTTTGTAATTTGTCACTTTAAGTGTGTTTATATTTATGAACTTTTTTTAAAAAAGTGTATTCCTCAGTGGGTGTGTATACCAAAGCGTCCCCTGCTGTTTTGTGTGTTTCCAAAGGAAAATAATACCTATAAATGTTAGGGGCATTTTGTTTTTGTTTTTTAAATGTATTTGTGCCGGACTTGCACATTTTTAGATACCAGGCTCAGAAAGTGACATGCATCAGAGTTCCTTTAAAAAGAAAAGTGGGGTTGCATCGAAGAGCCTGACTGATTTACAGAAATTACTACTACATTGTTTGCTAGTTAGGGGGGAAAGGTTATTTAGAACCCTGTCTGCGGCTTCTGTCCCGTTCCCCAGTCCTAACATCAGATGCAAATGATAAGTGTTCAAGGCCAGAAGATGAACGGAAGGCATGACTACAACCATTCAAATGGCATTTGTAGGTGCAGACAATTCTCAGGTGGTAGCAGGTCAGTCACTGTGAACAAGGGCCTGCCTCTCTCCCTTATTTGCCAGTATCTTCTAAACTACTGATGCAATTGTGTGTAGTACGTATTAGTATGCAACTAAATCTCCACAGCTGCTTAAAAGGGAATAGACTCTGGTTTCTCTGTGGTGCCATGTTCTGCAAGCAGAAGGTCCCAGGTTCTACCCCCCCTGGAATCACCAGTCTCTGATGGCAGGTGATGGTAAAGTCCTTCCTCTGCCTAAGATCCTCGCTAGCTGCTGCCAGTCAGAGTAGACAATAGCGAGCCCGGTGGCTTGATTGCACCTTCCTTGCTGCCAACGATAGCCTAGAGATGGAGGGGAGCTGCTACTCTTTCCCAAAGATAAGAATGTAAATGTTAGTGGAGCATTAGGATAGTTTGTCTTGTGGTGCTCCCGGCTACAAGGCAAGGCCCTGATCTCTGCATTAAGAAAGGGGTGGGGTGGAGGCAAGCTGGGGCCTATCAGACGGTAGTGGGGGTTATTAAGTGGGAAAGGCCAGGCAAAGGTTCCCCCTTAATGAGGCTGAAAAGAGTTAGTTTTCCTCAGACAATTAGCTTGCTGGTTTTGTCCTTTTAGGTAATTGAAGTCTTCTCTGCACAGGGAAGGAAGCTTCAGTTCTAGCATTTAGTACTGGCCACCTCTGCTTAGGGCACACCTGCAATTCTGAAGGGGACAAGGATGTGCTCACTGGTTGTTCGGCACCTCCTTCAGGCCCCGCTGCACATAATCCTCCACAGCACACGGGCATCAGCATGAATGCCTTCAGCATGGGCAAAGGTACACCCCCAGCCACTTCATGGCTTTTGCTTCAGGCCTGCTTTAGCAAAGAAGGCTTAAATAGGAGCAGGGGCGCGGGCGGGCAGGCAGACATCCTCTCAAACAGATGCACGGGCCTTTTCCTCCTAGTTTTTCCTGGTGCCTCTGAGCACCTCCGTACTTTGCTGACTTTCTTTGACACACCGTATCAGTGAAACACAATACTTGCCCTTCCACAACTCTTTTGGTAACACACAGGAAAATAAGACTCTGGCCAAAATTGTAAGAGGAGCAGTAAAATTAATTTCAGAAGTGGCCCGCGAAACATGACCAAGCACTTGGTTGACCCCAGGGATGGTGCTGAAATTAAATTTAACCAGCCTGGTTTCCTGACATCACGGCCGGACAGGACCAGGCTGGCAGAGTGGTTGTGTTTTTGTCATCCCTTGCCTTACGGCAGAGATCACCTTTTATTTTAGGAATTAAGTGTGCAGGATGGGTCCCCCCTCATGAGCCGCTTATGTTTTGCCGGATGGGGCCACAGAAAGTCAGGCCCTTACGATGGCAGTCGCATGTGCCTGGGGCAGAGGAGGAGAGAGGGAACAAGTCCAGAATGGTATTTTAAAAAAATAACCCTTTTTTGGGGGGGGGGAGACCAACACCATTTGCTGTATATGTGTATTTATTGGCCTTTCTAAAACCATGCACTTTATTGTTAAGGAACTTTATCCTTCATAAATTCTCATATAATTACTGCACCTGTTGAGGAGGTCACGGGTCAGTGTTGGCTCAGCCCTTTTTTTTAAGGGAGGGAGGACCTTACTTTCAAACTCCACAATCCATTTCTTTATGAAATCGGAACCACCGAGTCCCCCCCCCCGCCTTGAGACTCCCATTGGGGGTCCTGCCAAGATTCCCTCAGGTTTGAGTATCATTCCATACTCAGACAACTGTCTGGGTAGTCCTGAATTGGAGCTTAGAGGGTCTGCCTCAGTTTCCAAAAGATAATTTTAAAATGTAATGCCATTCAGGGTAATTTTGTATTATTTACATGTGTGTTAACTACAATGTGTGAGGGGTTTTTTTTGGAGGGTGGGGTAATTTTCCAGTTAAGTGGCCTAAAGAATTTGAGGGGGGGGTCTTCCTGCTGGTAAAAAGGTACTTGTCAGAGGAAGCAGCTGTGGCGTCTTCAGTGTTTCTTGTTCACAGCTGGCTCAGAGGTTCCCCATCAAGCCTTGACGGGCCTGATTACATTGCAGGGAAGCTCTAGGAACGATTGTCGACGTGTCCTAGTTTTGTCAACCCCATCTCAGACTCTGAGGAACACAGGCACCTTTCCAAGTCTTGCACTTTTAAAAATGCATTTTTGTACATCTATAAGCTAAAGGCTGGTGGATCTAGCCAGGTTGGCTTGACAAGTGCAGTCTAACCTAAGCTGTATATATTGTGACATATTCCACTATGTAAAAAAAGGAAAAAGAAGCAAACAAAGGCTTAGAGAGTTGAATATTTAGTTTATTTTATATGATGTCAAATATAGATAAAATTTATAAATGTTCCTATTCATAAAAAGTATTTTGTAAAAACAAGGCAGGGAGGGGGAGAGGAAGTGTCTTATGGGGGCAAAAAAATATGTAAATCCTTGTCTGGAATAACTCACACCTTCGTGAAGCTCTGTTGGGTAAGAGCCAGTGTGTCTCCATATGCTTTAAAAGATTGTACATACTATTTTGGAAAGATAAAAATAAAACTGTACTTTTAAGAACTCAAAACTCAGTGGCTGCTGTTTATTTTCATGCCTGGCTGTTTGTGCCCAAATGTACCTGGAGGCCCTGAGATTAGGGGGGTGGGACTGGCTGTGATGGCACGCAGAAACAGAGATCAGGTAGGATTCCCATAATACAAACTATTTACACCCCCGTCTCCCCCATCCTCAAAAGTATTTTAGAATACACTCGCTAAACACCGCAGCTGTGAAATGTCCAATAAGAACTGCTGCATGCTGCTGCCTCGTGTTACATCCTTCCTCAATATCACACACACACACACCCCTTTCATAAAGCCTAAGGGGTAGTCTGATGGGCCCTCCTCCCCACTCACATCTGTGACTGCCCTGAAAGCAAGGCAGACCCTTGGCCCTGCAAACTCCTCACGGCCTGCTCTGAGTGCCAGCAAGGTCTCCAGGGGCTCAGGCAGGGAAGACTGTTTCCCTGTACTGGCTCCCTTTTAACTTGGGGGACTGAGGACAAAGCACCTTTTCTACCAGTGGGCTGTACCCCCCCCCCCAAGACAGAAGAGGATTTTCATATATCCACACTGCAGTTCCTTGTGCCTTTCCCTTCCTTCCCGTTTAGTTTGTCCAAAGTTGAAACCACCAACCTCTTTGGACTGGGAACCTTTCTTTTTAAATCACAGTTGTCACATGTTGTTCATGATACACTACAACAACATAAAAGGCAGGCAAGGCTGGGTTCCGCTTCACATGTGCCTGGCTGGGTCGCTGGGGCTTTCAGACTAAAATCTGGTACCTGGACAGGTCTTGAGGGCAGAATGCTGAACAGGTAGAAGATGGCACCTCCAGGTGGGTGCAGATGCAGACCTGTCTAGCTACAAAGGTGCACAAAGCCATGGAAGGCAAACACCTCTGGCAAGTGGCCCCAAAGCAAAACTAACTCCTTGGTTGGCGACCTCAGGGCTCTGTTCTACCAAGAGGGCAGTCTGGCCAAAAGCTTCAGTTTTAAACCCCTTAAAAGCACCACTGAAAACTGCAATTCAGGCATTTTAGGATGAATGATGAAAAGGCACATGGCGTTCAATTCTTTTCCCCTGACCAGAAGGCAAAGAGTTTATTGATCACCCAGTGTTCAACATACAGTGCATGTGCTGCATACAGAACATATCAAAAGACCAAGTGGCCAGCACAGAAATGTCCTTCGTAGCAAAAAGGAGAAAACAATAAAGTTTCTCTGGAAACTGTACCATAATAAATCCATTTATGCACCTTTCCTAAATCCAAAACAATTGTGTATTTGTGTGTATATACACACGTATATGTTTCATCAGACAACTGTATAGGGAGCTTCCAAGAAAGCAAGTAAATGTCCCTGTTTGTTTTCCCTAAGTAGCTGCAGCTGCCATTCTGGCAAGCTGTATCATAGGAATGAAAACCCTGTGAGGCTATCTGCAAGAGCAACAAATTGCTGCGATATGCAGTGGAAATGTGGGTTTTGATCATACGATGAGTCACCTGACTGGTTCCCCTCCCAACCTTTGGTGAAATCCTGGAGGGACCAGATGCTACCCAAAAAGGCTCCATCCATGCCCACCTGGTTCTCCTTCCCACACAACAGGCAACCTTTGTAGCAAAGACAATAACTTGCCACAATTGGGGAGGAGGGGGAGATAATTGCATATGTATTCAGAGAATGGGTTTCCTGAACTTGTATTCACAATATTTTCCTGGAATTTGGAGAAAGCACTTTAAGGATTTGAAAATTTTACGCCCAGCCAACTACTTTAACCTGTGATAATCAATAAATAATAACCCACTTTATTCCTCCCCCTCCCCCAGTTTATGTGCCAGGGTGGCCTTACTCTTTACAGCTTAGGCGTTGTAAGCCAAATCTTCACTGTGCTACTCTTCCCCTTGGATCCATGGGCGTGGCCCTTCAGGCGCAAGGAAGATGCTTCCAGGATTACTGCGGGGGGACCCCTCTAGCACAGGCTCAGCATCCTGCCGCTGTAGTTGCTGTTACTGTGGCAGGTGCCACTTAAAAACAGCAGGCATAAAACAAGCAACAAAACTCACTGGCCATCCAGGACACAGAAATGGAACCCCCCCTCCCCTGACAATAACTAGTGCTGAGAAATTTAAACGGGTTAAAAAAAAAGCCCGGGGGGGGGGGGGGGGAATGCTTTCAGAGAATACCCTTTTTACTCCATTCCTTGAAGAGTTCTAACATAACACAGATCTCTCTTTTCCCCCTTGTAAAGAAAAACTAAATTAGTTCCATCCAACACCCATTAAGCCTAAATACCAGTTTTCTTCTGACGAAAGGACCAGAAACCCTGTGTGGCCTGCCCCCCCCCCCATAATGCTTCTTCAAGGGCACCAGGAAGCAAATGCACAGATCACTCTGCAGCGCTTGGGGTCAGGTTAGGGCTTCTGCGGTTTCCTGGAAGACCTCGATCAATGCCATATTCCAGCCGGCCTTAGAAAAGTCACGTAAATTAATGCAAGGCCTGCAGAGCACCTGATACCACCCTCAGGATGGCAGAGCTGCTGGAACTCATACAGCTGTATTAAAATAAGACCCAGGAAGCAGCTGGCTGCATGGCTTTGCCAACACCTATTCCTCACCTTGGATTGAAAAACGAATTGGGGAAAAAATAATCCAGGAGAACATTAAGGAAGCGGAGAAAGTTCCTACTTCAGCTTAATTATCCTTGAGGTTTGGGAAAAGTCAAAGTATGCAGGGCCATGCACCAAATTTCTGAGGCAACATCTTCTCCCGATCATGAAAGTGCATTAATGTGCAACACGGATGATAAGCTGTGGGCGTGTAGCAAGCCTAAAGGCTTGCATCCCCATGCAAAACAAAGAACCAAACGAAAAAGGCATAGAGCCATTGTTCAAGTTAAAAAGGTAACTTATGTCTTCCAATGTTCATACACATGCATGCATTTACTCCCCAGCGGATCCCTTTGCAACACAAAATACCTCTTGACACTGCAATCTGGTCAAAGAACAAGCTGCCAAGTCAAAAAGTAAACCTTGTGCAGGGTGTAGTTTTATCAATCAAAACCCAGCAAACGGGAGAGGAAGGCCTGGCGGAGCGTATTTCCTTCCAGCCTGGAATTAACTACACACTATCCGCTATCCGGCATTGGACCCTGTGATCTGTTCCACTAGCGTCCTCTGTGCAAGTCACCTTAGTTTGCCAGGAAACACTGATTGCGAGCGAATATTCACTTTTTACACGTTCTCACTGGCCATGTTGCTAGACAAGACTCCACATAAGTAAAGTCTGCTTATTTTCATTGCCGGGGGGGAATTATCTGCAAGCAAAGATTTTAAGAACACCCTCTCACTGTTCAAAGTAAAATAAGAAATATATGCTGACAATTCGGCAGAAAGGACTTTTCTGACACAACAACAGTGCAGAATTTCCATCTACCTGGTAAAGGGATCCCTTTTGATTTACATGTAGTGATGCCACGAGGCAGGTATGCTCTCTCTCTCTCTCTCTAACACACCAGCTCAGATTTTTGCAAATCAGAGCCCTTTTAATAAATTCAGAATTTGCCAAGCATCCTGAGCTCCAAAACCAACCAAGCAAAACACTCCCACCAGTATGCACTTAGGAGACTAGTGTGAGCAAGATCTGCATTCCCTTTTTTCCTATAAACATTTCCTTCATCGTCAAGCTGGGGTGACACTGTCAAGCAACTACCTCCGTTTGTTTGATAAAAGCTTCCCTGGAATACCCGAGTTCATTCTGACTATTCAGCAAGTTAAATATTGATCTCAGCATGAGGGCATTTCTTCAGCTGCATCAATGAAAGTGGACCTCTAAGGACAGAGGACAGAGTTTCTAGGAAGTCCTCAAGCAACTCGACAAGCAGTAGGCACTGGGTAGCTGCTGCTGGAAAAACAGATGAAGGAGCTGCGGACCCCAGCAGGAAACAATTCTCCCTAGCGGTGTCACCATTCCTTAAAATAATCTTTAGCAAACCTTTCAGTCTGCATCGCCAGACACCCATGCCACATAGGACCAATGCAAGGCCTCAAATAAAGGGCGACTGGACATCTAAAATCCAGCTTCCGCTTCCCCTGTCCATTCTAGTAATTTCTGTACAGAGAAGCATCGGGGCAGCATGAATGTCAGGGTCACCCATCTGGCCTTAGAGGCAGATGCAGCAAGGGGCTGCCTCTTCCTGTTCTTTCATCCATTCTTTCCAGAGCGGTTTGAGAAGTCATGGCTGTCAAAGAAGCCACAATGGCACCAACTTGGGTTACCCAAAGAGGGCAAAGCAAGCAATAAGACACAGGCCAAACTGCAAAACAAGCAAACAAAACCCCCACAACTCTTAACTGCTCCCTTCCCCAAATCCCAGAGAACGATCCAGGGTGAGAAGTCAAGCCGTGAGAGGAAGGAGACATTATCAGAGTTCCAAGCCTGAATCTGCAGCCTTCCCAAACTCATCACTAATAAGACACAATTTTTCAAAAGGACAAACACTCAGTCCCATATCACAGAAAGAACAAACTTGTCTGTAGCAGCCACGCTGACCATGACCATTTGAGCCACGACCACCTAAGCTCTCTCTCCCAAAGTATTAAGCAAACCTACATTCAAAGCTTACAAAGTGGGTCTCTGAAAAAGGCAACCAACCTTGCAACAGAACAAGTGGATGCCAGTACGCTTTTAAGGGAAGGTGGCAGACATTACATTCAACAGAGTGGCTCTTGGGAACATGCGGCGACAGCGCCCTCTGCGGGCCTTCTTCCAAGTCAACATGGCGCCTCCCTCTGGGGTGCTTGAATATGCAATAACCAAGTGCAACTGTGCTTCAAGCTATATTTACTTAACTTTGCAACAAAAAAAGAGAGAGAGAAAGACACAAATTACCCTAGGCACATGTGGGATTGAGCTAAATCCTCAACCCTGAAGCTCCCAACAAACTCAATATACCGAGCTCACGAGTGGCCCGGAGCCCCTCCACACTAAGCAAAGCGGGAGACAGAAGCAGACCTCGCATTAAGTGCTATACCCGAGCTCTCACTTTAAACTGAGCGGCTTTTGCATTTTCTAACATGGCTCTGATGTCGACCGGCTTCTCAAAAAATCTCACTAGAGCAGGTTCGTTGAGTAAAGAGGCCAAAATCTGCTCGAAAGCAAACGACCATTCGCCATCCGCTCTCCTGGGGCTCTGGGGTCCTGCCCGATCAGTCTGCTGGGCCGGCCTCGTCTCCTGAGGTTCACTGCCGTTTTCTGTGCCGGCGCTGGCTGCGGGAGGGGCCGTGCTTCTAGCTGGCCCCGTGGGGCTGTGGAGCTTCCTGCCAACCTCCTCCATCTTCAGCAAGAGACTGGTCACGGTGGCGATAGCATGGTAGAGCAGCTCCTCTTCTGGATCCCCGTGGAACAAGTTATACAAAGTGTTTGAAAGCTGAATGAACTGGGACTGGGGCAGGAGGGAGGAGAAGAAAGGATACTTTCAATAATTCACATTAACTGGATATAATTCAGAGAGAGTCTGGCCCAGAGAGAGCCCAGCCCAGTGCTGCTCTTTTTCAAACAAAACTGTCATGTCGACTGGATGCAGCTGCATTCAGACGTCAGACAAGCAAAATGTTTATGAGAAGAGGAGAAGAGATTGGATTTATACCCCGCCCTTCACTACCCAAAGGTGTCTCAGAGAGGCTTACAAACTCCTTTCCCTTACCCTCCCCACAACAGACACCCTGTAAGGTAGTTGGGGCTGAGCTCTTGTCAGAAACTGCTCTTTTTCAAGGACAGCTCTTATCAGAACTACGGCTTGCCCAAGGTCATCCAGGCAGGTGCAAGTGGAGGAGTGGGGAATCAAACCTGGCTCTCCCAGATTAGAGTCCGCGCACTTAACCACGACACCAAACTGGCTCTCTCCAGGCATGCACCTGGTTTCTCACCGGGGGCTCACACACTTCCTCCCCTTTCCCTGTGTCATTTTCTCCCTGTGTGTGCAGAGAGCCATTCAAGACCTCCTCCTTTTGGAAGTCCTTGGTGTAACCTCCCAGTTTGTCATGATGTCTGAACGCGGGCCCTTCAAAAAACTGGAGTTTGTTTCTGTGGGGTATGGAACAGTTCTGTAAATAGTGTACTGTGTCTTTGAGAGACACTTTCCATTTCTCTGCTCTGGCCTCGCCGTCTTAGCTTGGTGGCTGCTGTCAGCAGCATAATGTGCTTTGTAAGCAGCTGTTGCTATCTGGTTGTAACCTCATCTTGTGGTCTCCAATAAAGGTGGTTGAGACCTCAAGATGTCATTCGTGTGAAGCCACTTTAACAGTTTCTTTCCCAGTAAATTGGGATTCTACATCCAGATTAAGCCGTGGTATAGAACCCTGGGCACTAGGGCAAGAAACAAACTCGTTTGCCAGGTCAGATCGAGGTCTTCCTGGACATAGGAAATCTTCAACTGCACTCCATGATGGAAAGGGAGAAAGGAAGGAATGCAGGAGCTCACAGGAAACAAGATTCAGGCTCATCACATCAGTTTGTATGTAACGTTTTAGAGCCTGTGTCAGAGCTCACCATTGTTTGCTGTATCTCACCATTGCTTGCTGTGTTAAGACCCCTGATCCACACACAGCACACCTCCCCCAACCCCAACCCCCAACTGAACAACTCCACAAGTTCTAGCACAGAAAGATTTTACCTGATTCATTCGTGGCAAATCCTTAATATTTTCTTCCTTTTTAAGCAGTTCATCTTGCCATTGCTTCAGATAGGCCTGGATGTCAAGTTTTCCTTTCCCTGTTTGGAAAGGGGAACGAGCCAGATTCAGAGCAAATGCCCACCTGAAGCCTCTCTCCTACCAGAACCCCTCCCCCCCTTTCGAAGAGATGCACCTGCCCGGCCAACATCGGGGTCTTGTGTGTCCTACTCCCTGAACAGCCACCACAGAAATCAAGTGACGACAAAAGGATCAGGTAAGCTAAACCCTATCCAGGTCAAATGTCTGCATTCAAATAAGCCGCGCAGGGCTTTCAGCATGGAATGACTGCCTGCCTTCTACAGTTCTGGAGCAGTGGAAACCCTCGAGGTGCCTGAGCAGCCAGGATTCACATCTGAGTGCAGGGAAAGGCCCTGGAGTAAAATACAACCAATGTGTTAATAAGAACTTAGATTTGGGTTTGGATTGGGGGTTTTGTGTTAGTATGCAGGAGGGCATGCCCTGTAACCCCTTGCACAGCATCCCCGCATTCAGAAAAAGATGAGCAGGGTACAGCTCCCAGCGGTATTTTCGGAAGGACTGGAGGACTGCCCACCCGAATGCCTTTCTGTGGAAAAAATATCTTTGCAACGGCAAAAATTAGCACCACAGGAACAGGGCTAGTCCTCCCTGAGAACCATTAACTATGGATACCGGAGATTAAACGTGAGACCTCCTCCTTCCAGAGTCAAATCTTGGTTCATCTCAGGCAAAGAAAGGTTTTCCCCACGACCCGAGATGCCAGGACCAAATCTAGTATCTCCTGCCTGAGACACACGCACACTGCTCTGTGCCAAGTAAATTCTCTTATCCTGAATCCAGATTAGCTACCTTTGTCTGGGCTCCTCTTCAAAGCACCTTCATCCTCGCTGTCCCCAGGTGAAGAAACTGGGGTGGAAAAATGACACAGGGAAAAAAATCACCACCCTGCAGTTCCGACTGCGCCTTCCACAAGAAGCCAAAGCAATGGAATGATCCTATCTTTTATCTCATCCTTAATACATGGAGGCCATGTTTGCTTATCACCAAAAGCCACACCCCCTCCAAAAAAAAAGAAGTTAGATGTCCAGTAACATCATATTTCAAGGGTCCCTGGTCCCCCTAGCACAGCCTGTTGTGTTTGCTACGTCATTCTCACAGGTTACTTTTCAAAGGTATGGGACTCAAAACTTCAAATCCCTGCTCCCAACAGGCTAGCATCTATCAGACTAGATAGGATCTGCTGCTTTAAAAAAAAATCACTGTTCATTCCTAGTTTGGGATGATTTTTATAAAAACAGAGCACCCCATCCCCATCCCCCATCCCTGTTCCTTTCTACCCACCTGTCCTTCCAATGGCCTTCTTTGCCTCTTGCCTGCACTTACTTCACAACGGATCACAGAGGGGAGGAAGAAAACTGTGAATGATTTTCTTTTATTTGCTTCCTTTTGAACAGCTACCATGAGACGCTTCACGAGTGGGCCAGACAAGGGAGCCAACCTGAATGATGCTTAATTGTTTTTCCTCCTCTCCTCCAATCACCTGCTTGGGCCCTGCCTCGGCTCTTGACATCTTTACAGCGGAAGCCTCTGGCTCTCTCCCTCCACCAGGTCTTTATCCTATGTTTCCTCCATCCCTTTTATCCTGCGTGGCGCCTGTCTCCTCACCACAACTCTGTATGGCAGGTCAGACCGAAAGTGTGACTGCCCCTGGATCACTCATCGAGATTCAGGACAGATTAGAAGATCTGAACCCAGGTCTCCCCGTCCCTTCCTTGTCCTAGCCCGACACCTGCTAACCACCACCCTAAACTGGTTCTCCTAACGGCTTATGCGCTCTGTCCAAAGCAAGAGTGGGGGAGCGCCTGTTCTCCTTTGCCTCTCAGAAGAATGGGGCCAAAACGGACTGCCTGGCCTGGCCTGGCCTCCCCTCTGGATGAAGAGGTCACCTTTCGCGGCCGGCACTCCTCCCAGCCCAGACAGAGAAGGTCACCCCCACAAGCACAGCCTACTGCACAGCTTACCATTTAAGAGACTGAAGTGGATCAGCTCCTCTTTCGAGAGCTGAGCACCTTTGGAAGGGCTCAGGGACTCCACTTCAGTGAAAGCTGCAGGAATAAAACACAGTGGAAGATGTACCCACAGAGCCACTGAAGTTGTTATCACAGAGCCATCGCAGTCTTTCTCATCCAACATGAAACAAGCCAAGAGCATCAACACAAAACCTTTTGTCAATAGGACCACTGTTGCACCACAGCGAGCACACAAGTCTTGCTGCCGCCTCCCCTCACACAAATGTTCTCCTCACGACAGTCCTATGGGGGCAAGTTAACTTATCCATTCAAATAAAATTTATGCCTCGTCTTGGTTTTCCAGAATCCTCAAGATGGCCAACGACAGCAGAATTTTTTAAAAAGTTACCAATTAAAATGTAAGCAAGCAGAAAAAAACAACCAGGTTAAAAACCTCGTAGGGAAGACAGAAACCCAGTGACAAAGAAAAATGCAGCCAGGGCAGCTGAACAGCTCCAGTCATCTCTGGGGAAAGTGCCAGCTTCACTTGGAGCTTTTCAGGGCATTCGCTTTTCTATGAGCAGCCAGTAACAGACTGGTCCCCACACTGCAATGTGTCCATTTAGATTAACACGACAAGAAGATGTGCTAAGGCAACTCAAGGTTTTCATGATCCCCACATTTCAGGACAACACCCCGATACAGGACACCCCAAGCCGACTCACCTGGAGGTATGTGAAGCTTGAAGAGCAGCTTGAGCTTATGGGTAAAACTTCCATAATACATGGTATCTAATGGGGTGGGATGCGGGAGAAGAACAAGAAAGAGGAAGATTATTCAAGGCACTCTGTTCAACAAGATTGATGCTCTGGAAGCACGCAAGCAGCAAACTTTAGACCCAAACACCACTAGCTGCAAGAGTATAACGAGCAAAATCTGTTTGCCCTAGACTAAGGTGGTTAAATAGTGTCAGGACTTAGGGGGGGTCTAGAACCTGTGACCTGAGGGATGTGAGATGGGGACCTAAATCCATGTGTCTCTAGCAAGTGGAGGGAGCAGGAAGCTAGCCTACACAGAAGCCCCTCAACAGCAACTGACCAGAGCAGGCCATGTGGTACCAGTAACCTCTTCCAGGGTGAGATTTGCTCACTGCTCTGAGGAACAAGAGGTCTCGTTAGGTCCCTGCAATAGTCTGTCCCCTTTTCTCACCACCAGCCCAAACTGATGGGAGATACATTTGTTAAATCACCCCACTGTGGAATAGCGTTCAGTAAATAACCCACCCCCTTCCATCAGGGCATACCGAGAACGCAGGCAAATTCCTTGAAGTTTATAAGGCCGTCTAAATTTTCATCCAGCAACCGGAAGGTCCAGAGGGCGAGGGAGTCCTTGTTTGCGCAACGGGCCCAGGGGCTGAGGAGATGGTAGAGGAGACGGAACTGCTGGCAGTCGATGCGATACTGCTCTAAGTAGGGCAGGCTGGGGTCATGGTGCTTCAGGGCTGGGCTGTTGACACTCCAGTAGCAAGAGAGAAAGTGCTCCTTCTGCAGGAAATAAGTGAGGATTCAGGACGATCAGGCACCTCCCTTCTGCAGGACCTCTCTTTCTTTGCTCTGCACCTTTGTTCCTCCACCACCACACAGATTCCAGAACATTCCTCCTCTCTCGGCTCTGAGCAGATGTCTGAGTTAGATCCCCTCCCCCGGCCCCCTACATGGTTATCCATGTAACAGCTTATCTGACACCTCTTCTTTTACTAAGAAGCCAATTCATTTATTTCTAAAACTTAGGGATGGGGCGGGGGGGGGTGTCTCTGGGACCGTCACAATCACGAGACAATCACTGTTCTACGCAGTTGGCTCCTGGAAACAGGAGGAACTGGATGCTCTTCAGCTTGATTTGACTGTCTCCCTGTGTCTTTATGCACAACGCAACCGGAAATAATTTGCGGAAGTTCTGGAAATATCAGCACCAAACGGGTATCCAAGTTTGACAACGTGTGAACTTCCAGCAACAGTACATGTTTGGAAATTAAGTTCTTCGCTACAGAGAGAGTTTCAGCAGCCAAAGATACAGATCGGGGAAGGGATGCCTGTTTAGGAGTGGTCGGTCACTCGATCTGCGCATGCATAAAACGAACACGTTGGGGAGAAAGCTATTTTGCAAGTCTTCTCTTGATGTAATCGCCTGACTAGTACAGAAAGGGAGAAACGGTAGGTCTGTTCACTGAAACCAGGCTGTCTGCAAAACAGAGGCGTAAAATGGGAGCAAAGCGTTACCTTGAATAACTCGTACAGATCTTCCAGGTCACTGGGACTGATTTTCACATCTTGAGAGATGACACGCAGCTGTAACAGACCACAGAGAGAGAGTGCAACCCAGTTATGGTCCGACCTGCTCATTTTTGTTTCTGCTTTGGCATTCTGAGATTCCAAGCTCCCACTATGTTTAGGACTACAGATGGGGCAGGATCGAATCAATTTCAGCTGCTGAGCATCAGAGGCTCACCCTTTCACGCTCACAACTATGGGGGGGGGGGGGATTTCGGGGCAATGCCCCCCCAAAAAAAATGTGTCACCCCCTCCTTCAAAGCGCCCAGCTTTCATTAAGAAAACCCAAACGCTTCTCTAGCCTGTTTCATTGTAGACACACAAGGAGGAAACATGCAGGGATTTTCCATCATGCAAAAGGGTCGTAGGGGCTCTCTGCTAACCCCTTCCTGACCAAATCCATTCTTGCTTGCTCAGTCCTTTCATTTCTATCTTCTTTAATGTTTACACTAACAAGGGAACGGAAAATGAGAGAGAGGGGGAAATTAGTCTCTTTTGTCTGCAGTAGGCAGTTTGCTCTACAAGTAGGTAAAGTCATGTGGGGAGGGGGCAGGAACAGAAAAATAAATGTCCAGTTTCACTCAGGATGGCATTCAGTTCTAATCCTTGAGTACAAACCATCTTGTTGTTACTTGCCTACGTAAAGAAATACATGCCCCTGAGTGTGTGCAGAATGCCCTTTTCTCTCTGAAACTTCACCACTGTTAAATTCCTGTCTTCTCCCTTTGTTCCCCCCAAAATCTGGGATTAGGCCTGAAGAGGCATAATGACCAGGCATCTTTAAACTCCAGAACCTCTCACAACAGGAAAAAACAAGATAGGCCCTGGTCACACGGGCAGGAAAATGCGGGGGGGGATAGGGGGGAGGTGCCAATCACAGGACAATCCTGCGGCGCGGCAAAGAAGCGGCCTCTCTAGCAAAAGGCTCCATGGGTTTAACCCCTTCCAGGGCTGCAGAAGAATGCAAACTGTGTCCTCCGTCTGGCCCCCTCCAGGAGGAGCTTCAGCCGGGCCGCCCTCCCGCCACGCACCCCCTGCACCTCCCCCTCTGCCGCCCAGTGCAGAGAGTTCCTCTCGAGCAGGCCGAGCCAGGAGTGGGGGGGTACGGAAAAGAGGAGGGGGCTGTATTGTTTGTTTTTAAACAAAGTGTGCGCATGCGCCGTTGGGTGCTTGTGCGCATCCTGTGGAGACTTGGAAAAAAAACCTTTTAGCGACAGGACATGGGCAGGCGCTGGATGCCACGAACTACCACCGGAAACGCGATCAGGCGCCCACCCTTGCCCCGCGGTTTCCGGAAACTAGTACCTCGGAGGTACTAGTTTTTTACCCCGCATCTTCGGCGGGAAGCCTCGGGTTCGCCACGCGAGCTCTACCCTTCCCAGATGTTGCGGTTTGATCGCGCCTGGAAAATCCGCCTATCTTCCGTCTCTGTAGCATGGCTAATGCTCCGTGTGACCGCAGTCATAGAAGGCCAAAGAGCTGAAAAGGCATAATTTTCTGGCCCTCTTAAGTCCTACTGCCAGCCTCCACTGGGGGGGGGGGGGGGGGGGGAAACTTAGATCTAAGTAAATCTGTGTCAAGAATAATAAGTTCTCTGCATGCTGAAACTGCATCCTTCTGCACATGTTCAGAGTACTTTCCCCTCTCTATGCAGTAGCCACACACATCTACCTACCTAATGTCATGGAATAGTGCTTACATTGGAGGAAATTATTTGCAAGCAGGTATTGACTTGGGAATCTCCCATTTTAAGACACTGATTAATTGCTTAATTGATTAATTAAGTCATTGATAAATTGCTGTTACCGTCACACAACCACCCACAGTTTTCCCATGACAGTTGTGAATCCTACCCTGCAATTCTTTTGCCTTGCAACATCTGTCGAGAGAAGAATGTTGGCATGCCAACAAAAGCAACGTAATATGGTCATTAAAAAAATCTGTTTTCCCTAAACAGCTGATGGTGCAATGGCTAAAGCATCGGACTAAGATGTGGTAGGACTTGGATTCAAATCCCTGCTCTGCCATGGAAGCTGGCTAGGTGATCTTTGGCTAATCACATGTTCTCAGCCTAACCTACTTCACAAGGTTGTTGTGAGAATACTATAGAAGAGAGAGCAATGTTACATTGCTTTTATTTATTTATTATTCAACTTATACCCCGCCCTCCCTGCAACGCAGGCTCAGGGCGGCTTACATTAAATAAAACATTGTACATAGTATATAAATAACAATTAAAATCTGATAAAATCATCATAAAACAGTTCAAATCAGAAAAATACTCCTAGGTGATCTCGACGGCAGCGTACTTTGTAGGTCTGCAGTTTCTTGGTGTTCTTCACATAACCGGCCCTCAAGGCCAGGAGTTGGTGGTGATAGTGGGGGCGGCGCCTAGTTGAAAGTCTGGTGGAAGAGCTCCGTCTTGCAGGCCCTGCAGAACTGTGCAAGGTCCCACAGGGCCCTGATCTCTTCTGGGAGCTCACCAGTATGGAGTCGCCACTGAAAAGGCCCTGACCCTGGGGGTAACGAGCCTGGCTTCCTTGGGGCCAGGGAGGGTCAATCGATTCTGAGACCCCGACTGTAGTGCTCTCTGGGGTATATCTGGGGAAAGGCGGTCCCTCAGGTATGTCGGACCCTGGCCATATAGGGTTTTATAGGTAAGTACCAGCACCTTGAAGCGAATTCGGTATGCTATTGGCAGCCAGTGCAGGCTGGATGTGCTCCCATCTCGGGAGGCCCATCAAAAGCCTGGCTGCTGCATTCCACACTAGCTGCAGCTTCCGAATTTGCGACAAGGGCAGCCCCACATAGAGAGTGTTACAGTAGTCCAGTCCCGAGGTGACCATAGCATGGATCACTGTGGCCAAGTTATTGCGCTTCAGGAAGGAAGCCAACTGCCTGACCAGCCGCAGATGGTAGAAGGCCGACCTGGCAGCCCCCACTGGGGAGAGGCGCAGGGTGTAAATGAAGTAAATGAACAAAAGTGGTGTGCCATGTCGCAAATATATAATATGACATCTTCCATGACTTCTATGCTTGTCTGCTTGGTGTATATGTAAACTCCACATTTTGGGGTGGGTGGGAGGTTTCTCCCTAAAAACTATGTTACCGTTTACATTTAGCACACAGCTAATACCCATGTTCTTTTTATTTTTCAGTCAGCCATCTGGCTGTGACTACGCCCGGACTCTATGTGGCGCATCCCCAGTGCTATGTGAAAGTCCTGCACTACTATTAAAACAGCTACAGTAAGACCTCCTTTAATACTGTAGTTGCGTAGTTTAACATTGCACTTATGATCCTGAAAAGAGAGTGGAAACAGCTCTGTGGTTGGATCACACGAGTTTCCACTGTTGAAAAAAGGGAAGAGGGGGTCCCCCTTGACCACCGAAAAGGCTATGCTGTGAATCATGGGACCTCCATGGATAAAAACAAAAGGGGGGGGGATCAGGTGAAACTGAGGGGGAAAGCTGGCTGGATCCAGCCCTATAACAGCAACTTAAAAAAACACGAGTTCTGATATTATGTAAGTGCCATCAAGTTGCAACTGACAGCAAGGAAGAGGTCACCATAAGGCAAGTGAGAAGCAGAGGTGGTTTGCCATTGCCTTCCTCTGCAGAGCCTTAGTTGGGGGGTCTCTCATCCCAAATACCAACCCTGCTTAGCTTCCGAGATCTGAGAACACCGGGTTGCACCAGGCTACCTTCCCTCCTGTGGCAGTAGATTCCCCGAGCTAAGTTATGGGCTGTGTAAAGAAGAAGGGTGAAGAAATAATTTCTTTTCTGTCTCTTTGCAAAGCGGGACTAAAGAAGAGTCAAGACTATGACAAAGGGAAGCAATCTGAACACGTAGTGGTTCCAGGAACCTGGGCTTTTGGTGGCACTCACCACATTTTGCTTTGTTGTGACTTCCAGGGTCTGGATGACATACAGTCTGTTCCGGCAGCGCATGCTCTCCACATCCTCAAAGCGAATGTCTCCGTATTTCTAGGAGGAGAACAGGAAGCTGTCAAGTGGCCGTATCAGGTGCAGCACGCAGGCAGGAGGGCACAAGGGAAAGACAGACACACCTCGTTGGACTCGCGGATCAGGTCGGTGATGTCCACTTTGGGATGCGGGCTCTTAGTGTCATTGGCCCCGGAAGCCTGCTGCACCGTTGAAGGCAGCGGACTGTCCTTGTTGGTGATGCTGTCGAAAAACCTGCGTTTCAGAGAACACAAGGAAAAATAGAGACGCTGTAAGCTATGACTTGGCTGTCAGCCTCACAGGCAAGTATTTTGCGTGACAGAACATCCAAAATTCTGCCCCAAAGCATCAAGGTATTCATATATGTCTAAGGAGCCCCTGGGAAAGTGGCACTTGTACACAGTTTCAGAGACAGAACACAGAAGTCCCTGCCCCTGAGGAGTTTACAGAGGATATGGCTGTTTTACAGCATGGTTACAGCAGGAAATTGGGAACACACAAGAGAAGTTGATAAGATTTGTATTCATTTTGCACAAAACTTTCTCAGTCTTTTGGTCTCAGGACCAAAAGGTTCCTTTCCTCCCCAACTCCCTAAAATAAAGTAGAGGAGCCTGACATGCAGAAACCAACGGGTATCACAGAGATACGCATTTGGGTAAACTCCCCCCCCCCAAAAAAACACTTTTATTTCTAGGCTCTCTTAATAATTTTTTACCCAGGCTTTTAATGATGAGGTTGTACCTTTTTTTAGCTATTTCATGGCCTGCATCTAGCTTGAGGAGACTGTTTTATGGACTTTTTAAGCTGCTTGATGGTTCTTTGCTTCTTTATGCCCACAGCTTATTTTTAAAATACTGATAATCTGTGCTGTTTTCATGGTTGTTTATTTGAAGAGTCTCAAGCAGGTCTCTGGAGTGGTTACAGGCCATTCCCATAAATCAACACATGATTATTTCCTGCCAACTACAGAGCTACTATTGCCGCTTACGTTTTAACATGCCAGTTCTGGTTCTGAGTTCGGATCTTTCTTTTACTAAGCCCTGCCCCCTTTAGAGGATGTGTTAAATACAGCCATGGTTTTAAGCTTGTTGCAACCCACCTTGGGGATTAAATGGATGAAAAGATGGGCTAGAAATGTTTTAAAGCATTTCATTTTGTAAAAGGGGGCCACTATGAGCCTACTGCCCCCTCTGGGACAAAGGCCAGGGCTCGTTTCACGTGACTCCCACCAATGTTCCCTCTAAGGTGAGTTAGTGTGAGCTAGCTCACACTAACTCACCTTAGAGGGAACATTGACTCCCACTGCATTTAGCTAAGTGCCTTCACACATAAAGCCCTCACCCCCGAGTACCTGTTGAGAACGGTCACGGCCTCTGCATCATCCTTACAGGTCAGCAGCTTGTCCATGTTGTAGTCCAGCACAGCCAGGCCCAGCTGCAAGATGGCCTTTATCCCATCGTAGAAGAAACAGTCAACCACGTTGACGGCGCTCTCGATGGGCAGCACGCTGATGAACAGAGTCAGGAACCAGGAGAGGGAGACGGACGAGAAGAACGTCATGTCTGTCATGTGGTCTGTCAGCTGGGGCAGATGTTCCCTGATGAGCTCTTCAAACACCCCTTGATCTACCAAGGCACCTGGGAAGAGAGACAGAGGACCTGAACATTGCAAAGGTGCACGGGGGCGGGGGGGGACACAGAAAGGAGGGGGCCTTGGTCCTTTTTAAATTCTTCAAAGAAGTTTTTAAAGGCTCTTCCTGAAGACACTTGGAAATTACAGCAGCAGAAGTGGGCAGTCACACAGCACTACATTCTGAACCCACCCACCCTCAACATTGTTCAAAGGCATGCCTGCTTAATGAACTAGCGATTACACACTTAATGAGAAACGCTTGGGGAGGGGGGGATCTTCCTGGGCCAAGTCTTCCAAGTGCCAAAAACTCCTTAAAGAGCGG